>NC_092339.1:283170000-283473055 GCF_046630445.1 Rutidosis leptorrhynchoides
ATATCATAACTTTTATTGATTAATTATTATTTATAAATTATAATATACATGTAATGATTATGAAATCATATATATTTATATATAGATTCACTTTAAACTACACTTAATTATTTTATTTCTTTCAATTATTATATATACATTTACATTTATTTTCATATATAAAAATATTTTTATTTACAAACAATGGTTCGTGAATCGTCTAGAATAGTCAAAGGTCGAATGTACACATGAATACAGTTCAAAGTTTTTGAGACTTTATCATTACAGATTTTGCTTATTGTGTCGAAATAAAATAAAGATTAAGTTTAAATTTGGTCGGAAATTCCCTTGTCGTCAAAGTACCTACCCGTTAAAGAAATTTCGTCCCGAAATTTGAGTGATGTGGTCATGGCTAACAATAAAAATGTTTTCATGACGAATATAAGTTGATAAATAGAGTTTTATCATTATTGAGTAATGAAGATAAAACGATTCGATTATTCGAAGAGTACGAGTGAAGCTATCACAAAAGAATGAAATGAGTAAAAACAGGTTCGTCTTAACCAATGACGTAATCATGGTTAATTTTATAAAATAAGATGTATCATAACTTTTGACATAGTGATCTTTACTATTGCTCCTACAAAGGATAGTAATTGCATCCGACACGATATAGAACATAATCAAAAGCATGTCATGGGACATTGCTTTAATAGTTGCTTGTTCAACGCTTTCCTTTACAACCGGACGGTAGTTTACCGAAAGGTAATATACAGAGCAAGTATACTGGATGTGTTGCTTTCCCAATACAAGGTTAGCAAGTGGGTGACAAAAAATCGCAAGTTTTGAGCTAAAATTTTCAAATCTGAAACCCACAAAACCCACAAAAAACATTTTGTAAACACTGGTGAAGGGTTATTCCGGAAAACTTATCTAGGGTAAAAGCTAGATTGAATTTTCAAAAGATCAAATGTATTCATAAAGATCCAATTTCCTAAAGGATCTAAATTTTCATAGTCATGTGGGACTGTAAACCACATCGTTACTACCATTGTTCATACCGCCTTATTAAAATCACTGATGTACAAAGTGTGAAGAATAAAGAAGTGATTCTAGTAATGTTATATTCAAGTTCTATATTGCTTGAGGACAAGCAACGTTCAAGTGTAGGAATATTTGATAATGCTAAAAACGAACATATATTTCATAGCATTATCCTTCAAGAAAGACAAGCTTTTGTTTGCAATTGTTCTATTTACAAGTGATATTCGTTTAAATAATAAAAGGTGAAGACAAAAGACAGATTCGACGATTTGAAGACGCAAACGACCAAAAAGCTAAAAAGTACAAAGAACAATCAAAGTGGTTCAATTTATTGATGAGAAACGTCTAAAAGTTATAAGAGTACAAGCTGTGAAATGCAAAGTACAAGATATTAAATAGTACGCAAGGACGTTCGAAAATTTGGAACCGGGACATGAACCAACTATCAACGCACAACTCAACGGAGCTAAAATGACAGGTCAACTATGCACATGAATATAATATAATATATATATAATTATATAAAATTATATATATTATATTATATAATATATTAAAACGCAGCAGCCCACGTTTTTGGAATCATTGTGAGCTGGAAAAGTAGGCCATGCGATCGCATGGCCAGGAAGGCTTAAAACCATGCGATCGCATGGCAGCCTGTAGCAGGCCAAGTCCTATAAAAAGTAAAGAATTCGGCCGATTTATACACAACATATCAATCTCTCTCACTCTCAATATATATATATTTATATTTATAATTTTAATTTTAATTTAAAGTTAATAATAATAAGGTTATAGTGGCGAATGTTTTAAGTTTGTAAGTCGAAATTCTGTCCGTGTAACGCTACGCTATTATTACTCATTGTAAGTTATGTTCATCCTTTTTAAATTAATGTCTCGTAGCTAAGTTATTATTATGCTTATTTAAATTGAAGTAATCGTGATGTTAGGCTAAATATTAAAGACGGGGTAATTGGACTTTGTACCATAATTGAGGTTTGGACAAAAGAACGACACTTGTGGAAATTGGGCTATGATCTATTAATGGGCTTTATATTAACTAAATGATACCTCGTTAATTTAATATAAAGATTACAATTTGACGTATCTATATATAACCACATACGCTTAATCGGGTACGGTGGGCGGGATATCTATAAATACGAATTATCGTTCATTTTACCAGACACGGGTATGGATTAATGGTTAATGGACTCATTAAAACAGGGGTGGATTACATTCAAGGGTAATTGGTGTAATTGTTAACAAAGTAGTAAAACCTTGGATTATACGCAGTCGATAACCTGGTATATTCATTAAACAAAGTATTAAGACCTTGTTACAGTTCGAATCCCCAATTAGTTGGAATATTTGACTTCGGGTATAAGGATAATTTGACGAAGACTCTCGCACTTTATATTTATGACTGACGGACTATTATGGACAAAACCATATGGACATATCGAATAATCCAAGACAAATGACAATTAACCCATGGTAATAAACTAAAATCAACACGTCAAACATCATGATTATGGAAGTTTAAATAAGCATAATTCCTTTATTTTATATCTTATCGCACTTTATTTTATATCTTATCGCACTTTTAATTCCCAGAATAGATGATGGGAAATTGGTTGATCCATTCCGGTGACGCTGCTTTCAGAGCCCGAATGGAAATCCATATCGGTATAACTGTCGGAATCTGAAGAATTCGAACTAGATGCGGAATCCATCTTGTATAATGGGGAAAATGAATTTTTGGTATGGAATAGATTATAGGAGTTAGATTTGGTACTCTTCAATACATAATTTACATATGTATATATAATACCAAAATCCCATAAATTACGGAGAATCTTTGAAAAGATATCAGTCAAAGTTCGCAATAACATATATGCTAAGATAAGAATTCGTCTATACACTATCAATGCAGTAAATGCAGTAAAACGTGTCTAGACTTATGAATGATAAGCAGGTAATTTCCTAAGGATGATAAGCAGATGATTTCTGACTAGAAATGATAAGCAAAACTTTTGACATGTAGACACGGTCGAAGTCCAGACTCATTAATGCATCCTAACAACTAATAGTTAGACACACTAATGCAAGACCTGGTTCGCTACGACCACCGCTCTGATACCAACTGAAAGGACCCGTCCTAATCCACCTGGATGAAGTCATCAACATTTGGTCCCATTGCGATGATCGGCTGATCGGCTCCAAGTAATGTCCTTATATTGAGCAAATGCACAGCGGTAGACTTAATTCGTACCTGAGAATAAACATGCTTTAAAGTTTCAACCAAAAGGTTGGTGAGTTCATAGGTTTATTATAACAATCATTTCAATATGTTAATAGACCACAAGATTTCATAATCATAAACATAATACACTCGCAAGTGTATGTAAAGCATTCTAAGTGATTGAGCACTTGGTAACCATACTTAACATTTAATCAACGTCGCATATTCCCTTTATTATGGAATCTCACTACACCGTACCAAGTGTAGTCACCAGAACGAAGTACTGTGCAACCGTTGAATACTGGTCGTCCAGTCCGGTTGGGCTTGTCAGGCCCGATAGATCTATCAACAGGATTCGTGTTTACAATACCCATGTAAATAGTAGTTGCCAAGCTACAGGGAAATATGCCAGTGGTACAACTCAACGTAGAATATATTTTTAAGTACTTGTGTCTATTTTGTAAACATTTATAAAAGCAGCGCATGTATTCTCAGCCCAAAAATATATACTGCAAAAGCAATTAAAAAGGGAGCAAATGAAACTCACTTTTGCCTTGAAGGTATTTAATTCGACTTGGTCTCCGATAGATATCACGAACCTAACCATATATATAATATATCAACATATTTTCTTTTTAAGTAATCGTTACATATATATATACTTTTAATACTTTTAATATTTTCTTAGTCCGTAGTTAGCAGTCCGATGTTAGTGGTCCACAATTAGTTGCTTAAATAAAATAAATAAAGACCCCATCGTATTCGTATTGATCAGAATTAATCTCGACCCATGGTACCATGTTGTCAAATGACGTGTTGCGTACATAAAGTACCGTGTTGTCAAATGACGTGTTGCGTACAATCATGAGGTCTTATGTTTAATCTTCTCGTGTTGTTTACGGGTGGTCCTGAAATATATAAAATCAAATCATAAGTAATTATATATAAAATATCATATTAATTAGAAAAGATATGATTAATTTACTTTTTCTCCAAATATTTTCGTAGCTAAACTAGCTTCGGATACCCAATCTTGTTTTAGTCGTAGTTTCTTCATTACAACTCCGTTTTTGTTGGTTCAACTTGCCACTTCCTTGGATCGAGTCAAATTTTAAGAATATGAACTGAAAATACCTTAGTTTGTATTCGAAATCACAGGTTATAGGTCAAACTTTGGTGAAACTTATGAAAGTGATCATTTTCCATCATAAAAACAACATTTAATGAACATTTTTCTAAAAATACTTACACTTTGAGTTAAACCATGAAATTTTTATGTTTTAACATATTCATAAGAAATATCATTTTTCCAGAACATGAACTTCCAATTCAAAGTTCAAGATGGTTTTTAATTATCCAACCCAAAACAGCCCCCGGTTGCATTCCGACGACGTAGATTCAGTTTTTAAGATGTTCTTTGTAAAACCAAGTTATATCTTGTTAGGTTAGTATATCATTATGATATATTACAGGTCTTGAAGTGTTTTAAAAGTCAAGTTAGAAGGATCTATTTAGTTTGCAAACAAGTTTGAAATCATTCAAACTATGTTCTTGTTGTTAAAATTTTATACCACAAAATAAGATAGCTATATGAATATGAATTGAATAAGATTATGAACAAGGATTCCTAATTTTGTTTTCTTACTAATAATTCATACTACTTGACAAATCCTAGTTACCTCATATCTAGGGCAGTAATAATGTTGATTAGGATGTTGATTTGATGTGTATATACTAATAGTAAATATGTATAGAAGCTGGGTATGATACGGGTACATATACCCTAGATATACGTATAGAAATCTTGAGGAAACGGAACGAGAATTTAAATATAGCTATCTTTTGTGAATATACTTATATTGTTTTATGTATTTAAGTCCTTAAAAAGTGATTAAATACATTATATATACGATACATGTATAAGCATTATAGATTATAAGTATATATATCAAAGAATGTTACGTATAGTTATCGTTTTAAAACTTAAGTTAGTAGTTTCAAAATATACTTATAACTCATTGTCATTAGTACACAATGAGATGTTAAACCATCCTTAGATCATGTTAAATATATATAAATACATATATATACAAAAACGTATAATTATCGTATGTTATATAGTTCGTGATATCATCGGTCATATTGGACGGTCAAACGTTGTGTAAAACTCTTTTCAAAAACACAAGTCTCAACAATTTGTATTGCTTATCATGTTGGTATGGTTTAATTTATGTAAATATTAATCTCATAAGTATAATTTGATCGGAAAATTCCGGGTCATTACAGTACCTACCCGTTAAAGAAATTTCGTCCCCGAAATTTGATAGAGGTTGTTATGGATAACAATAAGAAGGTTTTCATGACAAATATAAGGTGATAATGGAGTTTTATCATCATTGAGTAATGTAGATAAAATGATTCGATTATGCGAAGAATATAAATGAGACTATCGTAAAAGAGTGATATATGTTTCAATTATTTGTACAAAAATATGTGATATATGTTTTAAATAACTTGGTAAATTTTTTCCACACTTGGCTTTTATTTTCCTTTCTTTACCTTTTTATTTTCCTCTATTCCATTTTAAATGAATTCAAGCATTTTGAGTTGTTTCTCAATTTATGTCCTTTCCGAGGTAACAATAATTTCGGTGTTAACACCTAGTTTTATCGTTCATAAATATGTATAAACATGATTTTGATTTCATTTAGTTGAAAATTTTGAAAAATTTTACTAGAATTGGGTAGTCAGTATGTAAGACTAGGGCTGTTCTTTATTATCAGAGAGCACTATATTCTAATACAACTACTGCTTTACTAGTATTTTTAATAGTAACCAAGTGTTTAAATTTAAAATTTTAAAAATTCAAAAGAATTTAACCCCTTCCCACACTTAAGATCTTGCAATGCCCTCATTTGCAAGAAATCAGTACAATTTAAATTATTGAGGGTGATTAGCGTAGAAAAATGATTAAATTTACCAAAATTTCCAAACATATTGGCGTTTGTTTGTTGAATGATAAATGGTGCACATCATTTGTTCATTCCGTTTTGTTGTTACATCACATATGTTTTTTCATTTTGTCGTCAAAATTAGAAGCTTTTGCTGAACTTAATGCCAGTCTTTGAAAGTTTGTTGTTTTACCCTGTTGTGTACAATTGACAATATACATACATGCAAATAATAACATGCATGGTAATTTTAAATGGACTTAACATCCCACTTTCAAATTATAAATACGAAATATTAGTAACAAAATAAATAATAATAAAATGTTAAAAATTACATAAAAGTAACAAAATATTATATGTTTTAAACATAAGAAAATAAAAATAATAAAAGATAAAAATCACCAACGGGAACTGTATCAATCTGATGTGTGCAGCAGCGTATACGAAATAGTTATATTTTTATTGCAAAATACTATTAAATACGATACAATTTTACACAAGTTATTTATTTATTATTAGAGTGGATATACCTAAACCTTGCTACAACACTATAGGCAGTATACCTAATCGTACAGTAGTGTAGTTTTTAGCAAGTCCGGTTCGTTCCACAGGGATACAGTAAACAAGTTTAACGCTATAATATTTAAAACTATATTTGTATATATATATATATATATATATATATATATATATATATATATATATATATATATATATATATATATATATATAAGTAGTATTATTATTGTAAAAAGGGGATTTTTACTGTTTAATGACCGGTTTGTCGATTTTATGTTTTAAGTTTCAATTAAAACCTAATGTAAAATATTAAAAATAAATATAACTTGATTTAAAGCATAAAGTAAATGACGATAATAAAAGTGCAATAATTTAAAGTGCGATAAATAAAATGACGGTAAATAAAATTACGATAATTAAAAATTACGATAATTAAAAGTGCGATAAGATATAAAATAAAGGAATTATGCTTATTTAAACTTCCATAATCATGATGTTCGATGTGTTGATTTTAGATTATTACCATGGGTTAATTGTCCTTTGTCCTGGATTATTCGATATGTCCATACGGTTTTGTCCATAATAGTCCATCAGTCATAAATATAAAGTGCGAGAGTCTTCGTCAAATTATCCTTATACCCGAAGTCAAATATTCCAACTAATTGGGGATTCGAACTGTAACAAGGTCTTAATACTTTGTTTAATGAATACACCAGGTTATCGACTGCGTGTAATCCAAGGTTTTACTACTTTGTTAACAATTACACTAATTACCCTTGAATTTAATCCACCCCTGTTTTAATGAGTCCATTAACCATTAATCCATTCTAGTGTCCGGTAAAATGAACGATAATTCGTATTTATAGATATCCCGCCCACCGTACCCAATTAAGCGTATGTGGTTATATCCGTCAAATTGTAATCTTTATATTAAATTAACGAGGTATCATTTAGTTAATATAAAGCCCATTAATAGCCCATAGTCCAATTTCCACAAGTGTCGTTCTTTTGTCCAAACCCCAATTATGGTACAAAGCCCAATTACCCCGTCTTTAATATTTAGCCCAACATCGCGATTATTTCGGCTTAAATAAGCATAATAATAACTTAGCTACGAGACATTAATTTAAAAAGGTTGAACATAACTTACAATGAGTATTAATCGCGTAGTGTTACACGGACAAAATTTTGACTTACAAACTTACAACATTCGCCACTATAACCTTATTATTATTAACTTAAAATTAAAATTATAATTAAAATATAAATATAAATATAAATTGAGAGTGAGAGAGATTGAATATTGTGTAAATAAATTGGCCAAAAACGTTGCAATTTATAGAACGTGGCCTGCTACAGGGCACCATACGATCGATTGGTTTTAAAGCTTCCAGGCCATGCGATCGCATGGCCAGCTGGATCAGACCACATCCTCTTGTTTTCTAGTTTGCCGACGGTTTTAATATATAATATAATATATATATAATTTTAAGAATAATTTATATTTTATATTATATTCATGTGCATAGTTGACTTGTCATTTTAGCTCCGTTACGTCATGCGTTGATAGTTGGTTCATGTCCCGGTTCCGGATTTTCGAACGTCCTTGTGTACTATTTAATATCTTGTACTTTGCATTTTGCGGCTTGTACTTTTGTAACTTTTAGACGTTTCTCATCAATAAAGTGAACCACTTTGATTGTTCTTTGTACTTTTTAGCTTTTTGGTCGTTTGCGTCTTCAAATCATCGAATCTGTCTTTTGTCTTCACCTTTTATTATTTAAAAGAATATCACTTGTAAATAGAACAATTGCAACCAAAAGCTTGTCTTTCTTGAAGGATAATGCTATGAAATATATGTTCGTTTTTAGCATTATCAAATATTCCCACACTTGAGCATTGCTTGTCCTCAAGCAATATAGAACTTGAATATAACATTACTAGAATCACTTCTTTATTCTTCACACTTTGTACATCAGTGATTTTAATACGACGGTATGAACAATGGTAGTAACGATGTGGTTTACAGTCCCACATGACTATGAAAATTTATATCCTTTAGGAAATTGGATCTTTATGAAAATATTTGATCTTTTGAAAATTAAATCTAGCTTTTACCCTAGATAAGTTTTCCGGAATAACCCTTCACCGGTGTTTACAAAATGTTTTTTGTGGGTTTTGTGGGTTTCAGATTTGAAAATTTTAGCTCAAAACTTGCGGTTTTGTGTCACCCACTTGCTAACCTTGTATTGGGAAAGCAACACGTCCCGTATACTTGCTCTGTATATTACCTTTCGGTAAACTACCGTACGGTTGTAAAGGAAAGCGTTGAACAAGCAACTGTTAAGGCAATGTCCCGTGACATGCTTTTGATTATGGTCTATATCGTGTCGGATGCAATTACTATCCTTTGTAGGAGCAATAGTAAAGATCACAATATAATTTTTCGATCTGGCACAACGTCCTGTCTTTGACCATGCTATGCAACCACCGTTCTTACGGTTGACACCCGATTTGGTTCAGGTGTCCTAATGAATTCCGGTGAATTCTTATGATTTTACGTTCAATGGTAATGAACGCATTGAAAATAAGGTTTCAGAAAACAAATCGGTTTGTAATTTTGATCAAAATAGTTTCTCGTTCAAGCTCGAGTTTAGATATCATCAAATTCCATGAGTTTGTAATTCTTAATCTTTTAGGTCAATCTCAAGGATTGAGTAATATCAGGCATAAAACTTGTTTTTTGATCTTTAAGGAGATTATCCTTTCTGGGGATCTGATTCGTTAGTCTTATAAGCTAATTTGCACGGTGCCCCCCTTGTACGAGATAGATCCTCTCATGGTTAGGATAAGTCTGACCACTTGGCGACCCTGTTTGATGCTGAGGTCCGTGGATTTCCAGCTGATTTTCGAGAAAACTTTTTAAGGTTTTTCGTAGACTCTACAACTGGTCTGGACGACAACTTCCTGACCTAAATCAAGAAGCGCGTGATTAATATTGTCCAAAACAAAAATATCTTCAATTATTTGTACAAAAATATGTGACATATGTTCTAAATAACTTGGTAAATTTTTCCCACACTTGGCTTTTATTTTCCTTTCTTTGCCTTTTTATTTTCCTTTATTCCATTTTAAATGAATTCTAGCGTTTTGAGTTGTTTCTCAATTTATGTCCTTTTCGATGTAACAATAATTTCGGTGTTAACACCTAGTTTTATCGTTCATAAATATGTATAAACATGATTTTGATTTCATTTAGTTGAAAATTTTGAAAATTTTTACTAGAATTGGGTAGTCAGTATATAAGACTAGGGCTGTTCTTTATTATCAGAGAGCACTAGATTCTAATACAACTACTGCTTTACTAGTATTTTTAATAGTAACCAAGTGTTTAAATTTAAAATTTTAAAAATCTGAAAGAATTTAACCCCTTCCCACACTTAAGATCTTGCAATGCCCTCATTTGCAAAAAATCAGTACAATTTAAATTATTGAGGGTGATTAGCGTAGAAAAATGATTAAATTTTACCAAAGTTTCCAAACATATTGGCGTTTGTTTGTTGAATGATAAATGGTGCACATCATTTGTTCATTCCGTCTTGTTGTTACATCACATTTGTTTTTTTTTGTTTTGTCGTCAAAATTAGAAGCTTTTGCTGAACTTAATGTCAGTCTTTGAAAGTTCGTTGTTTTACCCTGTTGTGTACAATTGACAATATACATACATATAAATAATAACATGCATGGTAATTTGAAATGGGACTTAACATCCCACTTTCAAATTATAAATACGAAATATTAGTAACAAAATAAATAAAGGTCATTTTCTCCTTGTTGTTACCTCTTTGTGCAATCGAATTAGCTAAAAATCTATGTATAATACGAAGCTCTGCTTTGTTAATATCTAAATAGGAGTGTCTTCCTCCCCGCGTAAAAACATTATAATTTGACATATGCCTTCAGACGGTGTCAGCGTCAAAATTCCTATCTACCCTTTCACCATGAAAAATCAAATTTGTACAATCAGGTAGTAGTAATTCAGCAGGAGTGTAAATCTGTAAAGCCCTGGCCATGTCCAGCATGGACATCCTGTATATCCTATGGCCAAGTAAAAATATAAGAAAACTCTTATCGTCTAACCTATCTACATCCTTATTAAAAGCTATAGAACTTATAAGCTCAACACACCACTCTTTATATACAAGCCTACGAGTTGTAAATAAATGTTCCTAATCGAGAAAAGAAGAGCTGCCATACCTTTAGATTAGATGCTGCCTAACTGGGTTAGCTAGGTGGATCCTTTCCAAAGGCTCCTAATCGATTACCCTCGGTACTTCCACATTTCTCGTTACCAGTTTATATTTGTTACTTTGGTACGTCGGGTAATCTCTCCAGCTTCGATCAAATCTCAAATTGGGATGCAACTGTTCTTCATGAATTGTTGGGTGTTCTACTATATGGTGAGCGGGAAATACTACATAGGCAAAAAAAATTGTGGGTCTGGTTCATAGCATGGTACGTGTTGATCAGGTTGTTGTTGTTCCTGTTGTTGCTCCAGTTCGTGATATTGCATCTCTGGCTGTGGTTCTGGAGCAGGTTGCCTAGATGATGATGATGCACCATCAGTATCGGTATTTCTCTGCAAAACACATTAAACATAAAATTTGTGCATCCAAATATGCATTAGTGTTAGCAAAATAACAAATTAAAACAATTACAATAACATGTTTAATCCATATTAAACTCATACTCATTTTCATATTTGTATCAATTCTACACTTTTTTAAATAAGCATATATGAAAATGTTTACAAAGTTCATAAGCATTCAACTCAAATAACATGTTAAAATAACCATGACTAGCAATTAAACAATTTTCAAATGGCATTTACATCAATTTAATTAAGTTCATGAATTTTAGACTTAAAAAGTCCACTTTAATTCTCAAAAATCATGTTTAGGATCAAAGTTTGGATCATTTAGCTACCTAAACATGTTACACTACTTAATTTAGCAATAATTCATGACAAAAATCGGCCATAACCTGTTTATATCAAAACGCCCCAAATTGCTCAAGAACACAAACCCTAGATTTCTAAAAATTTTGAAGTTTTTGGCTTCAAATCATGTTAAATAGCATCAATCTAAGTTATACATGCATAATATACTAACAATTTAACTCTAATTACACTAGAAATTAACAAAATTAAATTAGGTAAAAATTAGCTCAAGAACACTATAATTCAAATTTAAAGAGTTTTAGGGGTGAAATCTTTACCTTCTTTGAAAAACTTCTGAACAATTTCATGATTAAAGCGGATTATAGCAAGAAATTTGATTGATTTTGATGAAAAATTGGTGAAATTTGAGGGTGTTTGGGAGAGTTTTCGTTTGTGTATGTGCGTGTTTGTGAAGACAGAGAACCAGCTCGATGAGCTTTTGTTTCTGTCCAGTTTTTTGTGGTCATGCGACCGCATGAGTTTGTAGAGGAAACCCCATGCGATCGCATGGGGTCTGATTCCCTTTTTTTTTTTTTTATAAAAACCTTATACTTATGAAACAAATAATTAAATTATTTAAAATTTTGTTTCTTTTAGAATGAGGGCGTTTCGGATCTTAGTCCTAGTTCGTCTCTCGACAATATTTTAAAATTTGTCATTTTTAAGCGTTGTTTTAAAAGCTACGGTTTTTGGATTTTTTTTAATGTTTTTGGCATACTTTAACTCAAATAAGATTAAAAATAATGATAACAAAATTTCTCGTCCCTCCCTTGGGTAAAGCAATTTCGGTTCAACGACCTAATCTTCAACTCACGACGAATTTTTGAAATCATATTTTTAACTTAATGAAATAAAGTAAATTTTTGTTTTTAAATTCACACCAAACTTAAATTTAAAATGCATAAAATTAAAAATTCATATTAATATTATTAATATTTTTATACATTAATTTTACAAACTTATATTGAAAATATAAAATTTTAAAATATTTAAAAACTTAAATATATTGATTTTAAAAATTTACATTAAAAATTTAATATTTATATATTAATTTTAAAAACAAGGTTAAAATTAAAAATCTTTTTTGTCTTTTATCCCACTTTAATCAATCAAATATTAACAAAAATATACGCCCATCTTTTGGGTAAAGTAATTTCGGCTATATTACCTAGTTTTACTCCTGACGAATTTTTGAAATATTTTGGATTGATTGATTAAAGATATTTATACCTTAAGAATAAACGATAAATTTCGCAGTGGTGTAATAAA
Source organism: Rutidosis leptorrhynchoides (assembly GCF_046630445.1). Classification (NCBI taxonomy): domain Eukaryota; kingdom Viridiplantae; phylum Streptophyta; class Magnoliopsida; order Asterales; family Asteraceae; genus Rutidosis; species Rutidosis leptorrhynchoides. Next base: position 283,183,007 of record NC_092339.1, read on the forward strand.
TTTTTGTATGATATCAATAATTTCGGTTTCGCATACCTAATTTTATTGAATACCAATTTAATACTTTATAGCGAACGATTTAGCGTTTATTATCAAAAGGTTAAAAGCAATAAATAAAAACAAATAAAAACTGTACATACTTACCCGTGAGAAAGAATTCTCAGAGACCTGCTTTAGCTGACTCATAGGAGAGTCGTGTGATTTGATTTTCCATAGCTACATAAGCATAACCTCGATACTTCAATAACTTTTCTTCTAAACATATGAACGGTCCTTCTCTACATAGAGTAACAAATTCGGTATTTGAATATGTATGATTGTTCGAACATTTACCTTCGTGTGACCATTTTCCTCATTTATGACATCTTTCAAGGTGTCGTGCCCTTCTTTTTGTTGCGGATTGTGATTTTCCTTTACCAAAATGTATCTTATGATGATCTTTCCTGAGTTCTTTCCTCACTTCGTCCATTTTTCCTCTTATGAATGATACCAGTTCACTCGGGAAGATGTTATTATTACGTTTAGTAATCATAGCGTGTAGTAGTAGACCATGGTTCAGATCAAAGGAATTTTTCATCTCGTAAAACCTAAAAAAAATAAAAATTCAGAATGGAGGAAGAAGACTAGTTCTTTAGGGTCTGCTAGGGAAAGACCATTCGGATTCCATTCTCGAGAACTACACGAAAACAGAAAATCTAACTCTAACAGAAATACATATTACCCTTAAAAGATTCGAATCTTCCCACTCTTAGTTAGCTGTGGCGTCGAAATTGTGATTAACTTCATTGTCAACTTCCATTGGACCATGTATGTAATGTTTAACTCTGTGACCATTAACTTTAAATTCAATCCCATTTGAATTTATTAACTCTATTGTTCCATATGGGAAAACTCTTTTTACTATGAATGGTCCAGACCATCTAGATTTCAATTTTCCAGGAAATAGCTTGAATCGTGAATTGAAAAGAAGGACTCTGTCTCCTTCCTTAAATTCTTTTAAACTTCTGATTCTTTTATCATGCCATTTATTTGTTCTTTCCTTATAAATTAACGAATTTTCGTATGCTTCATGTCTTAACTCTTCTAATTCGTTTAATTGACTTAATCGTAGACGTCCGGCTTCATGTAAATCAAGATTACATGTCTTTAAAGCCCAAAATGCTTTGTGCTCAATTTCTACTAGAAGGTGACATGCTTTTCCGTAAACGAGTCTAAAAGGCGTGGTTCTAATTGGAGTTTTGTAGGCTGTTCGAAAAGCCAAGAGTGCATCCTTCAATTTCATGGACCATTCCTTTGGATTTGATCCTACGATTTTCTCTAGAATACATTTTAAAGCTCGGTTGGTATTTTCAACTTGTCCACTTGTTTGTGGATGATAAGCGGTTGAGATTTTATGAGTTACTCCATATCTTTTGAGAACTTTCTCTAGTTGATTATTACAAAAATGAGTATCCCGATCACTTATTAAAGCTTTCGGTGTTTCGAACCTAGCAAAAAGACATTTTAAGAAGTTGACTACAACTCGTGCATCGTTAGTTGGGAGAGCTTGTGCTTCCGCCCATTTAGATACATAATCAATGGTAACGAGAATGTAGAGATTATTATGAGATTTTGGAAATGAACCCATAAAGTCAATACCCCAAACGTCAAATACTTCACATACTTGAATGACATTTTGTGGCATTTCATCACGTTGACTTATTTTTCTGGCCCTTTGACAAGCATTACAGGATTTACAAAGAAGGTGTGCGTGTTTGAAAATTGTAGGCCAATAGAATCCAGCGTCGTAAACTTTTCTTGCTGTAAGTTGAGGCCCATAATGCCCTCTTGTTGGTCCTGTGTGACAGTGGTTTAAGATTTAACTAGCTTCTTCTCCGAATACACATAGGCGTATTATTCCATCGGGACATCCTTTAAACAAATGTGGATCTTCCCAGAAATAGTGTTTTATATCACTAAAGAATTTCTTTCGTTTTTGGTACGATAACCCTTTTTCAAGGAATCCACATACTAAGTAGTTTGCATAGTCTGCAAACCATGGAATTTCATTATAATCTATCTTCAATAGATATTCATCAGGAAAGTTATCTTGTATGGCCGATTCATTTAGAACTTCTAATTCGGGATTTTCAAGACGAGAAAGATGATCAGCGGCGAGATTTTCTGCTCCCTTTTTGTCTCGGATTTCAATATTGAACTCTTGTAAGAGTAAGATCCAACGGATTAATCGTGGTTTGGTATCTTGTTTTGAAAATAGGTATCTAAGAGCAGAATGGTCGGTATAGACCACCGTTTTAGCTAGAATGAGATATGAACGAAATTTGTCAAAAGCAAAGACAATAGCAAGGAGTTATTTTTCAGTAGTTGTCTAATTCATTTGTGCTCCTTGTAACATCTTACTAGCGTAATAAATAGGTTGAAATCGTTTTTCAATCCTTTGTCCTAAAACGGTTCCCATTGCAAAATCACTTGCATCGCACATAAGTTCAAATGGTAGATTCCAATTTGGAGTTATCATGATCGGCGCATTAGTGAGTTTTTCTTTAAGAATATTAAAAGATTTAATGCATTCATCTGAAAAGATGAATGGAGCATCCTTTTCTAGGAGTTTATTCATAGGAGTGGCAATTTTAGAAAAATCTTTTATGAAACGTCGGTAAAAACCGGCATGCCCTAGAAAACTCCTAACTCCTCTAACATTGGTGGGATGTGGAAGTTTAGCAATTACATCTACTTTAGCTCTATCCACTTCAATTCCTTCCTTTGAAATTTTATGAGCAAGAACGATGCCTTCTCTAACCATGAAATGGTATTTCTCCCAATTAAGAATTAGATTTGATTGTTCGCATCTAATAAGCATTCGTTCAAGATTAACTAAACATGTTTCAAAAGTATCATCGAAGACTGAAAAATCATCCATGAAAACTTCCATGCATTCTTCTATCATGTCATGAAAAATCGCCATCATGCACCTTTGAAAGGTTACAGGGGCATTGCAAAGTCCAAATGGCATGCGTTTGTAAGAAAAAGTACCATAAGGGCACGTGAACGTGGTTTTCTCTTGGTCCTCGGGTGCTATTGGAATTTAAAAATATCCAGAAAAACCATCAAGAAAACAATAGTAACTGTTCCCGGCCAACCTTTCCAACACTTGATCAATGAAAGGTAAGGGAAAGTGATCTTTTCTGGTGGCGTCATTTAATTTTCTATAATCAATACAAACACGCCATCCTGTTACAGTCCTAGTAGGAATAAGCTCATTTTTTTTCATTTGTGATGACAGTCATGCCACCTTTCTTAGGCACGCATTGAACTGGGCTTACCCATGGACTATCAGAGATTGGATAAATTAAACCTGCATCTAGCAGTTTAATAATTTCTTTCTTAACAACACCTTGCATATTAGGATTTAGTCTTCGTTGGCGTTGAACATACATTTTATGACCTTCTTCCATAAGGATTTTATGTGTGCAATACGAAGGACTTATTCCTTTAATGTCATGAATCTTCCATGCAATAGCTGGTTTATGAGCTTTCAGCACAGAAATGAGTTGAGATTTTTCATTTTCCGTAAGAGAAGACGATATTATTACAGGTAATTCAGATTCACCATGTAAATAAGCGAATTCCAAATGGGTTGGAAGTGGCTTTAACTCTAATGTCGGTGGTTCTTCTATCGATGATTTGTATCGATATATGTCTTCCTCTTTTAACATTTGAAGTTCTTCTGTTGTTGGTTCATATCCATTAGCCATGAGTGTAGCTAACATTTCAGCTTCATTAATTGGTTCAGTTCCTTCTCCTAAAGAACATTCTCCTGTTCCTTGTAATTCTGGAAATTCTTCTAACAATTATGCATGTGAATCTATAGTTTGAATATAATAACATGTATCATCTGCAGATTACGGTTGTTGCATGGCCCTATCCACAGAAAAGGTAACACTCTCATCCTCTATACTTAGGGTCAGTTTCTTACCGAACACGTCTATTATTGCTTTAGCCATATTTAAGAATGGTCTTCCTAATATAAGAGGAACAAGAGAATCTTCTTCCATGTCCAGAATAACAAAGTCTACTGGAAATACTAAAGTACCAACTTTAACTAGCATGTTTTCTATTATCCCTCTAGGATATTTTACTGATCGATCAGCTAGTTGTATGCTTAATCGTGTTGGTTTCAATTCTTCGAGGTCCAGTTTAGTGTATAATGAATACGGCATTAAATTTATACTAGCACCCAAATCTGCTAATGCTTTTATTGAACTAAGACTACCCAGAAAATATGGAATTGTGAAACTTCCTGGATCAATTAGCATACATAGTAACAGCCGAGAGTTCTTCCATTTTCTTTCTATTTGTGATTAGATCTTTCAGAAATTTAGCATATCTTGGCATTCCTGAAATTACATCAATGAAAGGAAGATTGACATTTAGCTGTTTAAACATATCCAAGAATTTGGATTGCTCGGCTTCAAGTCTTTCTTTTCTCATTTTACTTTAGTAAGGAAGTGGTGGTTGGTATGGTTTAACAGAAGGTTTAGCTTTAACTGTGTTATCTTCATTAACCTTTTCAACTACCGGTTTTGTTTTCTTATCTTGCTCAGGTTGTGGTTCTTGTGTAGTAAGAATAGCGTTATCAGAAATTACATGTATTTCAGGTGGTTTAAGTCTAATACCACTTCTCGTGGTAATGGCTTTAGCTGTTTAATTTCAGGGGTTAGCATTTGTATCACTAGGTAGACTTTCCGATTTTGTTTCACCTATCAACCTTGCTAGGTTACTTACTTATTGTTCCAGATTTTGAATAGAAGCTTGTTGATTTCTAAAAGCTTGAGCATTTTATTCATTGGTTTGTTTCTGAGATGTGAAAAAATTGAGTTTGAGATTCAACTAGCTTCGACATCATGTCTTCTAAATTTGGCTTTTTATCATCGGTTTGTGGTGGTTTATTTTGAAAAATAGGTCTTTGCTGATTGTAAGTATTATTGGATACTTGTTGATTGCTAGGACCTTGTTGGTTGTTGTATGGAACATTTCGGTTATAATTCTGATTTTGATTGTAATTTGGTCTTGGCGGTTGATAATTATTCTGATAATTATTTCCAAGCCTTTGGTTCATGTATGAAACATTCTCTCTTTGTTCCATTGTTTGTTCAATACTGAGACAATCTTTTGTCAAATGTGGTCCTCCATACTGCTCACAACTAATTCGTATAGCATAAATATCTTTAGTCATCTTTTCCATTCGTCTCTCGAAAGCATATATCTTTGCGGACATGGAATCAAAGTCATGGCTAGAATCGGCTCTAGCCGCTTTAGATGATCTAACGATATATTTTTCTTGGTGCCACTCATGTGAGTGGGAAGCAGTGTTATCAATAATTTTGTAAGCTTCAGTTGCGGTTTTCTTCATAATGGAACCACCCGCTGCTACTATTTGATAAGTGTCTAAACCATGTTGCGGACATCCTCTTAACAACTTTCCAAATCTTGTCCATGCCTCATATAGAGTTTCATTTGGCTTTTGTGTGAACGTAACAATTTCTCCTTGAAGTCTCACGGCTTTAGATGCCGGAAAGAATTGTTTAAGAAATTTTTCAACTAAAACATCCCATATATCAATCGCCCCTTCAGGTAACGATTCTGACCAATCTTTGGCTTCTCCCTTTAAAGTTCAGGGAAATAACATGAGATAGATCTGTTCATCCTCAACTTCTCTGATCTTAAATAGAGTACAAATCCTATTAAAGGTGCGAAGATGTTCGTTTGGATCTTCCTTTGGCGCACCACTATATTGGCATTGATTAGTTACCATGTGTAGGATTTGTCCTTTGATTTCATAATCTGGTGCATTAATGTCTGGTTGAGTAATTGCATGACCTTGGCCAGTGCGTTTAGCCCTCATTCGGTCTTCCATACTTAGAGGTTCCAGATTTTCCATGATTGAATTTGTTGAATCTGAATCACTAGAGAATTCTGACTTAATGGTTTCTTCCTCGACAATCTCAGGAGGAATGATTAGTGGTTCAGGATCTCTGAATTGTCCCTGAATATCCTCCGGATTCTCAATTGTGAGATTTGGTTCAAAAAATAGATTATCGAAAATTTGAATTGGAGTACTTGGTCAACTAGATGACGATTCTAAAGAAAAATCAACGGGGACAATATTGGCTAGATGTCTTGATCGAGTTACAGGTGGTGAACGTATGAAAGGTGGTGAACGTTTTGCTCAGTGCATTCACTGAATATCCTATTAGTTATAAAAGATAAAAAATTGTATAAGTTATCAAATTAATAGAGTTTTCTGATTTTGCCCACGTTTCGAATAGCCAATAGATGCAGCAGGTAGCCAGGACCCTTTAAATCGGAAGCCCACAACTCGCCACTAACAAATCCAACTATTACTACTGTAGTGACCCGAACTTTTTCATGTTTATATATATATATATATATACATGTATATATATATATATATATATATATATATATATATATATATATATATATATATATATATATATATATATATATATATATATATATATATATATATATATATATATATATATATATATATTAAATGAAATTTTTATTTAAATGATTAAGTGTTTCCAACATGTTAAGCAATCAAACTTGTTATGACTTGATTAATTGAAATAGGTTTCATATAGACAATTGACCCCCAAGTTGACCGGTGATTCACGAACGTTAAAACTTGTAAAAACTATATGATGACATATATATGGTTATATATATAGTTAACATGATATTATGATAAGTATACATATCATTAAGTATATTAATAATGAACTACATATGTAAAAACAAGACTACTAACTTAATGATTTTGAAACGAGACATATATGTAACGATTATCGTTGTAACGACATTTAATGTATATATATATCATATTAAGAGATATTCGTACATCATAATATCATGATAATATAATAATTTAAAATCTCATTTGATATTATAAACATTGGGTTAACAACATTTAACAAGATCGTTAACCTAAAGGTTTCAAAACAACACTTACATGTAACGACTAACGATGACTTAACCACTCAGTTAAAATGTATATACATGTAGTGTTTTAATATGTATTCATACACTTTTGAAAGACTTCAAGACACTTATCCAAATACTTCTACTTAACAAAAATGCTTACAATTACATCCTCGTTCAGTTTCATCAACAATTCTACTCGTATGCACCCGTATTCGTACTCGTACAATACATAGCTTTTAGATGTATGTACTATTGGTATATACACTCCAATGATCAGATCTTAGTAGACCATGTGAGTCATCTAACACATGTGGGAACCATCATTTGGCAACTAGCATGAAATATCTCATAAAATTACAAAAATATGAGTAATCATTCATGACTTATTTACATGAAAACAAAATTACATATCCTTTATATCTAATCCATACACCAACGACCAAAAACACCTATAAATACTTTCATTCTTCAATTTTATTCATATAATTGATCTCTCTCAAGTTCTATCTTCAAGTTCTAAGTGTTCTTCATAAATTCCAAAAGTTCTAGTTTCATAAAATCAAGAATACTTCCAAGATTGCAAGTTTACTTCCAAGTTTTCTAAATCCATTCCAAGTAATCATCCAAGATCAAGAAACCTTTGTTACTTACAGTAGGTTATCTTTCTAATACAAGGTAATAATCATATTCAAACTTTAATTCAATTTCTATAACTATAACAATATTATTTCGAGTGAACATCTTACTTGAAATTGTTTTCGTGTCATGATTCTGCTTCAAGAACTTTCAAGCCATCCAAGGATCCTTTGAAGCTAGATCCATTTTTATCATTTCCAGTAGGTTTATCCAAGGAACTTGAGGTAGTAATGATGTTCATAACATCATTCGATTCATACATAAAAAGCTGTCTTATTCAACGTTATAAACTTGTAATCACTAGAACATAGTTTAGTTAATTCTAAACTTGTTCGCAAATAAAGTTAATCCTTCTAACTAGACTTTTAAAATCAACTAAATACATGTTATATATCTATATGATATGCTAACTTAGTGATTTAAAACCCGAAAACACGATAAACACTATAAAACTGGATATACGCCGTCGTAGTAAAACCGGGGGCTGTTTTGGTTGGGATAATTAAAAGCTAAGAAGAACTTTGATTTAAAAGCTATACTTCTGGAAAAATGATTTTTCTTCTCAACATGAAACTATATCCAAAAATCCTGGTTAAACTCAAAGTGAAAGTATGTTTTTCAAAATGGTCATCAAGATGTCGTTCTTTCGACGGAAATGACTACCTCTTTCAAAAATGACTTGTAACTTGTATTTCCGACTATAAACTTATACTTTTTCTGTTTAGATTCATAAAGTTAAGTTCAATACGAAACCATGGCCACTTGAATCACTCAAAACGGATTAGAAACGAAGAAATGGCGAGTAAAACAAGATTGATAAAAACTACTCATTTTACCTACGTGAAAGTTAGTAATAAATCTATTCCAACCATAACCTAATCAACTTATATTGTATATTAAGTAATCTTGAGATACCATAGACACGTATACAATGTTTCGACCTATCATGTAGACCCATCTATATATATATATTGCGGAACAACCATAGACACTCTATATGTGAATGTTGGAGTTAGCTATACAGGGTTGAGGTTGATTCCAAAATATATATATAGTTTGAGTTGTGATCAATACTGAGATACGTATACACTAGGTTGTGGATTGATTCAAGATAATATTTATCGATTTATTTCTGTACATCTAACTGTGGACAACTAGTTGTAGGTTACTAACGAGGACAGCTGACTTAATAAACTTAAAATATCAAAATGTATTAAAAGTTTTGTAAATATATTTTGAACATACTTTGATATATATGTATATATTGTTGTAGGTTTGTGAATCAACCAGTGGCCAAGTCTTACTTCCCGACGAAGTAAAAATCTGTGAAAGTGAGTTATAGTCCCACTTTTAAAATCTAATATTTTTGGGATGAGAATACATGCAGGTTTTATAAATGATTTACAAAATAGACACAAGTACGTGAAACAACATTCTATGGTTGAATTATCGAAATCGAATATGCCCCTTTTTATTAAGTCTGGTAATCTAAGAATTAGGGAACAGACACCCTAATTGACGTGAATCCTAAAGATAGATCTATTGGGCCCAACAAGCCCCATCCAAAGTACCAGATGCTTTAGTACTTCGAAATTTATATCATATTCGAAGGGTGTCTCGGAATGATGGGGATATTCTTATATATGCATCTTGTTAATGTCGGTTACCAGGTGTTCACCATATGAATGATTTTTATCTCTATGTATGGGATGTGTATTGAAATATGAAATCTTGTGGTCTATTGATATGATTTGATATATATAGGTTAAACCTATAACTCACCAACATTTTTGTTGACGTTTAAAGCATGTTTATTCTCAGGTGAATACTAAGAGCTTTCGCTGTTGCATACTAAAATAAGGACAAGATTTGGAGTCCATGTTTGTATGATATTGTGTAAAAACTGCATTCAAGAAACTGATTTCGATGTAACATATTTGTATTGTAAACCATTATGTAATGGTCGTGTGTAAACAGGATATTTTAGAATATCATTATTTGATAATCTACGTAAAGCTTTTTAAACCTTTATTTATGAAATAAAGGTTATGGTTTGTTTTAAAAATGAATGCAGTCTTTGAAAAACGTCTCATATAGAGGTCAAAACCTCGCAACGAAATCAATTAATATGGACCGTTTTTAATCAATAAGAACGGGACATTTCAGTTGGTATCCGAGCGTTGGTCTTAGAGAACCAGAATTTTGCCTTAGTGTGTCTTATCGAGTTTGTTAGGATGCATTAGTGAGTCTGGACTTCGACCGTGTTTACTTGAAAAATGATTGCTTAACAAATTTTGTTGAAAACTATATATTTTTAACATGTGAATATTATGTGATATATTAATCTCTTAACGCGTTTGATATTATGTGATAGATGTCTACCTCTAGAACAAGTCCCATTGACTCACCTAATAATAATGAAGAATCAAATGTAAATTGGAATGATTCGTGGACTGATTCACAAGTTCCCGAAGAGGAACCGGAAGAAGAGTCGGAACCGGAAGAAGAATCGGAACCGGAAGAAGAAATAGAACCAGTGGGGGAAATAATAAAACGGTTAAGTAGAAGAAATTCCTCAACCAACCGACCAAAGTTAATTATGGTCAATGGTGTTCCCGACAAGGATTCCGATGATGTTATAGAAATTACCCCAACACAATTTAATAAGGCAAAAGAGAACAATAAGGGAAAGGGCATAAAAATAGAGAAATTTGATTCCAAACCCGATGAACTTTATATGTATCGTCAACACCCGTATTTCTTAAGTTGTGACAATAACCCGGGAACCTCTAAACCACCAGGTTTTTCTAAACCAATGTGGAAAATGACGGCTCGTATTAGGGGAACATCATATATCCCTAGAAACTTGGCAAAACGAACCAAAACCGAAGAAGAAGAAATGAGCGAGTCGGAATAAGATAGTTGTATTCGTGTGGTGTAATATATGTAATATAGTGTGCTTATGCTTTATGATATATGTAAAAATTGCTTGTATTAATAAGTATTTTTTTATGAATCTAACTCTTGTCTATTTTACAGTATAAAAACACAAAATGGATAGACAACCCAATATTTTAAGAGACCTACCCGGAGACATGATTGATGAAATCTTGTCTAGAGTCGGTCAGAATTCCTCGGCACAACTATTTAAGGCGAGATCAGTTTGTAAGACATTCGAAGAACGTTCCAAGAATGCCTTGGTTTATAAAAGGCTTTCGTTCGAAAGATGGGGGATATCACATTGGGAAATCCATAAGTTACGATGTGTTTACTTTGACGCATATATTGCGGGGAACCCAAATTCAATTTTACGCAACAGGTTAAGAAATTATTTTGACTCAATATATCCGAATATAGGACTTCGTGATTTAGAAAAAGCGGCTAACATGCAACATAAAGAAGCATGTTATGCTTACGGATTAGTAATGTTCGCTTCTCACCAAAGTGAGAACAAGAACATCGGGCTACAACTATTAAACAAAACGTTCCCACAAGTGATGGAGTCGGTAATTGGGGTAAGAAATCAGGTTTTTAGATTGTTACGGGACTGTTGGACATTACGTAACCCTCGTCCCTTTGACGACGTTACAACATGCTGTCTTATCAATGGCCATAACGGTTATGTTCCACAAGACCAAGGATGGGAAGTAGTCCTAGTAAAACCAGAATGCATGACTTATTTCTGGACGTATGAATTACGTGTCTTTATTGCCTTTGCTGAACGACTTGTGTACTAGCTAGAATTATCTTCACAACTATCTTGTATCAAAGTTATTGTGTGCTATATTTCATGCTATATGTAAAATAAGCGGTATTGTAAGTTTGTAAAATATTGTGTAAAAGTTTGAACGCGAAATATTATTATAATCAGTTTTTCATATAGAATTGTAGTAGTTGAATTGTATATTAGCTACTAAGTATGAACTTAACGGGTAGGTACTACCCGAATTTAAACTTATAAAACGCTAATATGAAGAAAAAGCTTTTATAAATGAGTTCATATTATGCTACGAGATACTATTGACTACTCTTAATATTCTGTATGATTAACTTGTTTCATTTGACTATTTGAAGGAAATGGCACCGACTACTCGACAAACCATGAATATGAACGAAGAGGAATTTCGTACCATTCTTGCTGCAAACATAGCCGCAGTACAGGCTGCGCTACATACCAACAATAACCTTGGATCTAGCAGTACAGGAAATCGTGTAGGATGCACCTACAAAGAATTCACTGCCTGCAAACCTTTGGAATTTGATGGAACCGAAGGACCGATTGGATTGAAACGGTGGACCAAGAAGGTCGAATCGGTGTTTGCCATAAGTAAGTGTACTGAAGAGGACAAAGTGAAGTACGCTATGCATACCTTCATAGGTTCTGCGTTAACATGGTGGAATACCTATCTAGAGAAAGTGGGACAAGATGATGCTTACGCACTACCGTGGTCAGCATTCAAGCACTTGATGAACGAGAAGTACCGTCCCAGAACCGAGGTCAATAAGCTCAAGACAGAACTTAGAGGGTTACGAACCCAAGGATTTGATATTACCACGTACGAAAGACGATTCACAGAATTATGCCTATTGTGTCCGGGAGCGTTCAAAGATGAGGAAGAGAAGATCGACGCATTTGTGAAAGGATTACCGGAAAGAATCCAAGAAGATATAAGTTCACACGAGCCCGCCTCCATACAACAGGCATGTAGAATGGCTCACAAACTAGTGAACCAGATTGAAGAAAGAATTAAAGAATAGACTGCTGAAGAGGCCAATGTGAAGCAAGTCAAAAGAAAGTGGGAGGAAAACGGTGATAAGAATCACCAATACAACAACAACAATTACAACAATAATCGCAACAACTATCCCAACAATCGCAACATCAATCGCAACTACAACAAACGGCCCAACAACAACAACAACAACAACAACAACAACAACAACAACAACAACAACAACAACAACAACAACAACAACAACAACAACAACAACAACAACAACAACAACAACAACAACAACAACAACAACAACAACAACAACAACAACAACAACAACTACAACAATCATCCCAACAACAATAATAACCGCAATAACAACAACAACAATCAGAAGCAGCTATGCCAAAGGTGTGAAAAGTATCACTCGGGGTTCTGCACCAAATTTTGCAACAAGTGTAAAAGAAATGGTCATAGCGTCGCGAAGTGTGAGGTCTACGGACCAGGGGTTAACAGAACGAAAGGAACAAATGGTGTCGGAACAAGTAATGGCAGAGCAAGTAGTGTCGGAGCAAGTTATGCCAATGTAGTTTGTTATAAATGTGGAAAACCAGGCCACATTATTAGAAATTGCCCGAACCAAGAGAACACGAATGGACAAGGCCGTGGAAGAGTTTTCAATATTAATGCGGCAGAGGCACAGGAAGACCCGGAGCTTGTTACGGATACGTTTCTTATTGACAATAAATCTGCTTACGTTTTATTTGATTCGGGTGTGGATAGAAGCTATATGAGTAGAGATTTTTGTGCTAAATTAAGTTGTCCATTGACGCCTTTGGATAGTAAATTTTTACTCGAATTAGCAAATGGTAAATTAATTTCAGCAGATAATATATGTCGGAATCGAGAAATTAAACTGGTTAGCGCAACATTTAAGATTGACTTGATACCAGTAGAGTTAGGGAGTTTTGATGTGATAATCGGTATGGACTGGTTAAAAGAAGTGAAAGAAGAGATCGTTTGTTACAAAAATGCAATACGCATTATACGAGAAAAAGGAAAACCCTTAATAGTGTACGGAGAAAAGGGCAACACGAAGCTACATCTTATTAGTAATTTGAAGGCACAAAAACTAATAAGAAAAGGTTGCTATGCTGTTCTAGCACACGTTGAGAAAGTACAAACTGAAGAAAAGAGCATCAATGATATTCCCGTCGCAAAAGAATTTCCCGATGTATTTCCGAAAGAATTATCGGGATTACCCCCACATCGATCCGTTGAATTTCAAATAGATCTTGTACCAGGAGCAGCACCAATAGCTCGTGCTCCTTACAGACTCATACCTAACGAGATGAAAGAACTGCAAAGCCAGTTACAAGAACTTTTAGAGCGTGGTTTCATTCGACCAAGCACATCACCGTGGGGAGCTTCTGTTTTGTTTGTCAAGAAGAAAGATGGTACATTCAGGTTGTGTATCGACTACCGAGAGTTGAACAAACTTACCATCAAGAACTGCTACCCACTACCGAGAATCGATAACTTATTTGATCAACTACAAGGCTCGTCTGTTTATTCAAAGATTGACTTACGTTCCGGGTATCATCAAATGCGGGTGAAAGAAGATGATATTCCAAAGACTGCTTTCAGAACACGTTACGGTCATTATGAGTTTATGGTCATGCCGTTTGGTTTAACTAATGCACCAGCTGTGTTCATGGACCTTATGAACCGAGTGTGTGGACCATACCTTGACAAGTTTGTCATTGTTTTTATTGATGACATACTTATTTACTCAAAGAATGACCAAGAACACGGTGAACATTTGAGAAAGGTGTTAGAAGAATTGAGGAAGGAAGAATTGTACGCTAAGTTTTCAAAGTGTGCATTTTGGTTGGAAGAAGTTCAATATCTCGGTCACATAGTGAACAAAGAAGGTATTAAGGTGGATCCGACAAAGATAGAAACTGTTGAAAAGTGGGAAACCCCGAAAACTCCGAAACACATACGCCAGTTTTTAGGACTAGCTGGTTACTACAGAAGGTTCATCCAAGACTTTTCCAGAATAGCAAAACCCTTGACTGCATTAACGCATAAAGGGAAGAAATTTGAATGGAAGGTTGAACAAGAGAAAGCGTTTCAGTTATTGAAGAAAAAGCTAACTACGGCACCTATATTGTCATTGCCTGAAGGGAATGATGATTTTGTGATTTATTGTGACGTATCAAAGCAAGGTCTCGATTGTGTATTAATGCAACGAACGAGGGTGATTGCTTATGCGTCTAGACAATTAAAGATTCACGAACAAAATTATACGACGCATGATTTGGAATTAGGTGCGGGTGTTTTTTCATTAAAGACTTGGAGGCACTACTTATATGGGGTCAAAAGTATTATATATACCGACCACAAAAGTCTTCAACACATATTTAATCAGAAACAACTGAATATGAGGCAGCGTAGGTGGATTGAATTGTTGAATGATTACGACTTTGAGATTCGTTACCACCCGGGGAAGGCAAATGTGGTAGCCGACGCCTTGAGCAGAAAGGACAGAGAACCCATTCGAGTAAAATCTATGAATATAATGATTCACACTAACCTTACTACTCAAATAAAGGAGGCGCAACAAGGAGTTTGAAAAGAGAGAAATTTAAAGGATGAAATACCCAAAGGATCGGAGAAGCATCTTAATATTCGGGAAGACGGAACCGGGTATAGGGCTGAAAGGATTTGGATACCAAAATTTGGAGATATGAGAGAAATGGTACTTAGAGAAGCTCATAAAACCCGATACTCAATACATCCTGGAACGGGGAAGATGTACAAGGATCTCAAGAAACATTTTTGGTGGCTGGGTATGAAATCCGATGTTGCTAAATACGTAGGAGAATGTTTGACGTGTTCTAAGGTCAAAGCTGAGCATCAGAAACCATCAGGTCTACTTCAACAACCCAAAATCCTGGAATGGAAATGGGAAAACATTACCATGGATTTCATCACTAAATTGCCAAGGACTACAAGTGGTTTTGATACTATTTGGGTAATAGTTGATCGTCTCACCAAATCAGCACACTTCCTGCCAATAAGAGAAGATGACAAGATGGAGAAGTTAGCACGACTGTATTTGAAGGAAGTCGTCTCCAGACATGGAATACCAATCTCTATTATCTCTGATAGGGATGGCAGATTTATTTCAAGATTCTGGCAGACATTACAACAAGCATTAGGAACTCGTCTAGACATGAGTACTGCCTATCATCCACAAACTGATGGGCAGAGCGAAAGGACGATACAAACGCTTGAAGACATGCTACAAGCATGTGTTATTGATTTCGGAAACAGTTGGGATCGACATCTACCGTTAGCAGAATTTTCCTACAACAATAGTTACCATTCAAGTATTGAGATGGTGCCGTTTGAAGCACTTTATGGTAGAAAGTGCAGGTCTCCGATTTGTTGGAGTGAAGTGGGGGATAGACAGATTACGGGTCCGGAGATAATACAAGAAACTACCGAGAAGATCATCCAAATTCAACAACGGTTAAAAACGCCCAAAGTCGACAAAAGAGCTACGCCTACATTAAAAGAAAAGATATAGAATTTGAAATTGGAGAGATGGTCATGCTTAAAGTTTCACCTTGGAAAGGCATTGTTTGATTCGGTAAACGAGGGAAATTAAATCCAAGGTATATCGGACCATTCAAGATTATTGATCGTGTCGGACCAGTAGCTTACCGACTTGAGTTACCTCAACAACTAGCGGCTGTACATAACACTTTCCACGTCTTGAATTTGAAGAAATGTTTTGCTAAAGAAGATCTCACTATTCCGTTAGATGAAATCCAAATCAACGAAAAACTTCAATTCATCGAAGAACCCGTCGAAATAATGGATCGTGAGGTTAAAAGACTTAAGCAAAACAAGATACCAATTGTTAAGGTTCGATGGAATGCTCGTAGAGGACCCGAGTTCACCTGGGAACGATAAGATCAGATGAAGAAGAAATACCCGCATCTATTTCCAGAAGATACGTCAACACCTCCAACTGCTTAAAATTTCGGGACGAAATTTATTTAACTGGTAGGTACTGTAGTGACCCGAACTTTTTCATGTTTACATATATATATATATTAAATGAAATTGTTATTTAAATGATTAAGTGTTTCCAACATGTTAAGTAATCAAACTTGTTAAGACTTGATTAATTGAAATAGGTTTCATATAGACAATTGACCACCCAAGTTGACCGGTGATTCACGAACGTTAAAACTTGTAAAAACTATATGATGACATATATTGAAATGTCCCGTTCTTATTGATTAAAAACGTTCCATATTAATTGATTTCGTTGCGAGGTTTTGACCTCTATATGAGACGTTTTTCAAAGACTGCATTCATTTTAAAACAAACCATAACCTTTATTTCATCAATAAAGGTTTAAAAAGCTTTACGTAGATTATCAAATAATGATAATCTAAAATATCCTGTTTACACACGACCATTACATAATGGTTTACAATACAAATATGTTACAACAAAATAAGTTTCTTGAATGCAGTTTTTACACAATATCATACAAGCATGGACTCCAAATCTCGTCCTTATTTAAGTATGCAACAGCGGAAGCTCTTAATAATCACCTGAGAATAAACATGCTTAAAACGTCAATCAAAATGTTGGTGAGTTATAGGTTTAACCTATATATATCAAATCATAATAATAGACCACAAGATTTCATATTTCAATACACATCCCATACATAGAGATAAAAATCATTCATATGGTGAACACCTGGTAACCGACATTAACAAGATGCATATATAAGAATATCCCCATCATTTCGGGACACCCTTCGGATATGATATAAATTTCGAAGTACTAAAGCATCCGGTACTTTGGATGGGGTTTGTTAGGCCCAATAGATCTATCTTTAGGATTCACGTCAATTAGGGTGTCTGTTCCCTAATTCTTAGATTACCAGACTTAATAAAAAGGGGCATATTCGATTTCGATAATTCAACCATAGAATGTAGTTTCACGTACTTGTGTCTATTTTGTAAATCATTTATAAAACCTGCATGTATTCTCATCCCAAAAATATTAGATTTTAAAAGTGGGACTATAACTCACTTTCACAGATTTTTACTTCGTCGGGAAGTAAGACTTGGCCACTGGTTGATTCACGAACCTATAACAATATATACATATATATCAAAGTATGTTCAAAATATATTTACAACACTTTTAATATATTTTGATGTTTTAAGTTTATTAAGTCAGCTGTCCTCGTTAGTAACCTACAACTACTTGTCCACAATTAGATGTACAGAAATAAATCGATAAATATTATCTTGAATCAATCCACGACCCAGTGTATACGTATCTCAGTATTGATCACAACTCAAACTATATATATTTTGGAATCAACCTCAACCCTGTATAGCTAACTCCAACATTCACATATAGAGTGTCTATAGTTGTTCCGAAATATATATAGATGTGTCGACATGATAGGTCGAAATATTGTATACGTGTCTATGGTATCTCAAGATTACATAATATACAATACAAGTTGATTAAGTTATGGTTGGAATAAATTTGTTACCAATTTTCACGTAGCTAAAATGAGAAAAATTATCCAATCTTGTTTTACCCATAACTTCTTCATTTTAAATCCGTTTTGAGTGAATCAAATTGCTATGGTTTCATATTGAACTCTATTTTATGAATCTAAACAGAAAAAGTATAGGTTTATAGTCGAAAAAATAAGTTACAAGTCGTTTTTGTAAAGGTAGTCATTTCAGTCGAAAGAACGACGTCTAGATGACCATTTTAGAAAACATACTTCCACTTTGAGTTTAACCATAATTTTTGGATATAGTTTCATGTTCATAATAAAAATCATTTTCTCAGAATAACAACTTTTAAATCAAAGTTTATCATAGTTTTTAATTAACTAACCCAAAACAGCCCGCGGTGTTACTACGACGGCGTAAATCCGGTTTTACGGTGTTTTTCGTGTTTCCAGGTTTTAAATCATTAAGTTAGCATATCATATAGATATAGAACATGTGTTTAGTTGATTTTAAAAGTCAAGTTAGAAGGATTAACTTTTGTTTGCGAACAAGTTTAGAATTAACTAAACTATGTTCTAGTGATTACAAGTTTAAACCTTCGAATAAGATAGCTTTATATGTATGAATCGAATGATGTTATGAACATCATTACTACCTTAAGTTCCTTGTATAAACCTACTGGAAAAGAGAAAAATGGATCTAGCTTCAACGGATCCTTGGATGGCTCGAAGTTCTTGAAGCAGAATCATGACACGAAAACAAGTTCAAGTAAGATCATCACTTGAAATAAGATTGTTATAGTTATAGAAATTGAACCAAAGTTTGAATATGATTATTACCTTGTATTAGAATGATAACCTACTGTAAGAAAAAATGATTTCTTGAGGTTGGATGATCACCTTACAAGATTGGAAGTGAGCTAGCAAACTTGAAAGTATTCTTGATTTTATGTTACTAGAACTTGTAGAATTTATGAAGAACACTTAGCACTTGAAGATAGAACTTGAGAGAGATCAATTAGATGAATAAAATTGAAGAATGAAAGTGTTTGTAGGTGTTTTTGGTCGTTGGTGTATGGATTAGATATAAAGGATATGTAATTTTGTTTTCATGTAAATAAGTCATGAATGATTACTCATATGTTTGTAATTTTATGAGATATTTCATGCTTGTTGCCAAATGATGGTTCCCACATGTGTTAGGTAACTCACATGGGCTACTAAGAGCTGATAATTGGAGTGTATATACCAATAGTACATACATCTAAAAGCTGTGTATTGTACAAGTACGAATACGGGTGCATACGAGTAGAATTGTTGATGAAACTGAACGAGGATGTAATTGTAAGCATTTTTGTTAAGTAGAAGTATTTTGATAAGTGTATTGAAGTCTTTCAAAAGTGTATAAATACATATTAAAACACTACATGTATATACATTTTAACTGAGTCGTTAAGTCATCGTTAGTCGTTACATGTAAGTGTTGTTTTGAAACCTTTAGGTTAACGATCTTGTTAAATGTTGTTAACCCAATGTTTATAATATCAAATGAGATTTTAAATTATTATATTATCATGATATTATCATGTATGAATATCTCTTAATATGATATATATACATTAAATGTCTTTACAACGATAATCGTTACATATATGTCTCGTTTAAAAATCATTAAGTTAGTAGTCTTGTTTTTACATATGTAGTTCATTGTTAATATACTTAATGATATGTTTACTTATCATAGTATCATGTTAACTATATATATATCCATATATATGTCATCATATAGTTTTTACAACTTTTAACGTTCGTGAATCACCGGTCAACTTGGGTGGTCAATTGTCTATATGAAACATATTTCAATTAATCAAGTCTTAACAAGTTTGATTACTTAACATGTTGGAAAAATTTAATCATGTAAATATCAATCTCAATTAATATATATAAACATGGAAAAGTTCGGGTCACTACAGTACCTACCCGTTAAATAAATTTCGTCCCGAAATTTTAAGCTGTTGAAGGTGTTGACGAATCTTCTGGAAGTAGATGCGGGTATTTCTTCTTCATCTGATCTTCACGCTCCCAGGTGAACTCGGGTCCTCTACGAGCATTCCATCGAACCTTAACAATTGGTATCTTGTTTTGCTTAAGTCTTTTAACCTCACGATCCATTATTTCGACGGGTTCTTCGATGAATTGGAGTTTTTCGTTGATTTGGATTTCATCTAATGGAATAGTGAGATCATCTTTAGCAAAACATTTCTTCAAATTCGAGACGTGGAAAGTGTTATGTACAGCCGCGAGTTGTTGAGGTAACTCAAGTCGGTAAGCTACTGGTCCGACACGATCAATAATCTTGAATGGTCCAATATACCTTGGACTTAATTTCCCTCGTTTACCAAATCGAACAACGCCTTTCCAAGGTGCAACTTTAAGCATGACCATCTCTCCAATTTCAAATTCTATATCTTTTCTTTTAATGTCAGCGTAGCTCTTTTGTCGACTTTGGGCGGTTTTCAACCGTTGTTGAATTTGGATGATCTTCTTGGTAGTTTCTTGTATAATCTCCGGACCCGTAATCTGTCTATCCCCCACTTCACTCCAACAAATTGGAGACCTGCACTTTCTACCATAAAGTGCTTCAAACGGGGCCATCTCAATGCTTGAATGGTAGCTGTTGTTGTAGAAAAATTCTGCTAACGGTAGATGTCGATCCCAACTGTTTCTGAAATCAATAACACATGCTCGTAGCATGTCTTCAAGCATTTGTATCGTCCTTTCACTCTGCCCATCAGTTTGTGGATGATAGGCAGTACTCATGTCTAGACGAGTTCCTAATGCTTGCTGTAATATCTGCCAGAATCTTGAAATAAATCTGCCATCCCTATCAGAGATAATAGAGATTGGTATTCCATATCTGGAGATGACTTCCTTCAAATACAGTCGTGCTAACTTGTCCATCTTGTCATCTTCTCTTATTGGCAAGAAGTGTGCTGATTTGGTGAGACGATCAACTATTACCCAAATAGCATCAAAACCACTTGCAGTCCTTGGCAATTTAGTGATGAAATCCATGGTAATGTTTTCCCATTTCCATTCCGGGATTTCGGGTTGTTGAAGTAGACCTGATGGTTTCTGATGCTCAGCTTTGACCTTAGAACACGTCAAACATTCTCCTACGTATTTAGCAACATCGGCTTTCATACCCGGCCACCAAAAATGTTTCTTAAGATCCTTGTACATCTTCCCCGTTCCAGGATGTATTGAGTATCTGGTTTTATGAGCTTCTCTAAGTACCATTTCTCTCATATCTCTAAATTTTGGTACCCAAATTCTTTCAGCCCTATACCGGGTTCCGTCTTCCCGAATATTAAGATGCTTCTCCGATCCTTTGGGTATTTCATCCTTTATATTTCCCTCTTTTAAAACTCCTTGTTGCGCCTCCTTTATTTGAGTAGTAAGGTTATTGTGAATCATTATATTCATAGATTTTACTCGAATGGGTTCTCTGTCCTTTTTGCTCAAGGCATCGGCTACCACATTTGCCTTCCCCGGGTGGTAACGAATCTCAAAGTCGTAATCATTCAACAATTCAATCCACCTACGCTGCCTCATATTCAGTTGTTTCTGATTAAATATGTGATGAAGACTTTTGTGGTCGGTATATATAATTCTTTTGACCCCATATAAGTAGTGCCTCCAAGTCTTTAATGCAAAAACAACCGCGCCTAATTCCAAATCATGCGTCGTATAATTTTGCTCGTGAATCTTCAATTGTATAGACGCATAAGCAATCACCTTCGTTCGTTGCATTAATACACAACCGAGACCTTGCTTTGATGCGTCACAATAAATCACAAAATCATCATTTCCTTCAGGCAATGACAATATACGTGCCGTAGTTAGCTTTTTATTCAATAATTGAAACGCTTTCTCTTGTTCATCCTTCCATTCAAATTTCTTCCCTTTATGCGTTAATGCAGTCAAGGGTTTTGCTATTCTGGAAAAGTCTTGGATGAACCTTCTGTAGTAACCAGCTAGTCCTAAAAACTGGCGTATGTGTTTCGGAGTTTTTGGGGTTTCCCACTTTTCAACAGTTTCTATCTTTGCCGGATCCACCTTAATACCTTTTTTGTTCACTATGTGACCGAGGAATTGAACTTCTTCCAACCAAAATGCACACTTTGAAAATTTAGCGTACAATTTTTCCTTCCTCAGTACTTCTAACACCTTTCTCAAATATTCACCGTGTTCTTGGTCATTCTTTGAGTAAATAAGTATGTCATCAATGAAAACAATGACAAACTTGTCAAGGTATGGTCCACACACTCGGTTCATAAGGTCCATGAACACAGCTGGTGTATTAGTTAAACCAAACGGCATGACCATAAACTCGTAATGACCGTAACGTGTTCTGAAAGCAGTCTTTGGAATATCATCTTCTTTCACCCGCATTTGATGATACCCGGAACGTAAGTCAATCTTTGAATAAATAGACGAGCCTTGTAGTTGATCAAATAAGTCATCGATTCTCGGTAGTGGGTAGTGGTTCTTGATGGTAAGTTTGTTCAACTCTCGGTAGTCGATACACAACCTGAATGTACCATCTTTCTTCTTGACAAACAAAACAGGAGCTCCCCACGGTGATGTGCTTGGTCGAATGAAACCACGCTCTAAAAGTTCTTGTAATTGGCTTTACAGTTCTTTCATCTCGCTGGGTGCGAGTCTGTAAGGAACACGAGCTATTGGTGCAGCTCCTGGTACAAGATCTATTTGAAATTCAACGGATCGATGTGGGGGTAATCCCGGTAATTCTTTCGGAAATACATCGGGAAATTCTTTTGCGACGGGAACATCATTGATGCTCTTTTCTTCAGTTTGTACTTTCTCGACGTGTGCTAGAACAGCATAGCAACCTTTTCTTATTAGTTTTTGTGCCTTCAAATTACTAATAAGATGTAGCTTCGTGTTGCCCTTTTCTCCGTACACCATTAAGGGTTTTCCTTTTTCTCGTATAATACGAATTGCATTTTTGTAACAAACGATCTCTGCTTTCACTTCTTTCAACCAGTCCATACCGATTATCACATCAAAACTCCCTAACTCTACTGGTATCAAATCAATCTTAAATGTTTCGCTAACCAGTTTAATTTCTCGATTCCGACATATATTATCTGCTGAAATTAATTTTCCATTTGCTAATTCGAGTAAAAATTTACTATCCAAAGGCGTCAATGGACAACTTAATTTAGCACAAAAATCTCTACTCATATAGCTTCTATCCACACCCGAATCAAATAAAACGTAAGAAGATTTATTGTCAATAAGAAACGTACCCGTAACAAGCTCCGGGTTTTCCTGTGCCTCTGCCGCATTAATATTGAAAACTCTTCCGCGGCCTTGTCCATTCGTGTTCTCCTGGTTCGGGCAATTTCTAATAATGTGGCCCGGTTTTCCACATTTATAACAAACTACATTGGCATAACTTGCTCCGACACTACTTGCTCCGCCATTACTCGTTCCGACACCATTTGTTCCTTTCGTTCTATTAACCCCTGGTCCGTAGACCTCACACTTCGCCGCGCTATGACCATTTCTTTTACACTTGTTGCAAAAATTGGTGCAGAACCCCGAGTGATACTTTTCACACCTTTGGCATAGCTGCTTCTGATTGTTGTTGTTGTTGTGGTTATTATTGTTGTTGGGATGATTGTTGTAGTTGATGTTGTTGTTGTTGTTGTTGTTGTTGTTGTTGGGCCGTTTGTTGTAGTTGCGATTGATGTTGCGATTGTTGGGATAATTGTTGCGATTATTGTTGTAATTGCTGTTGTTGTTGTATTGGTGATTCTTATCACCGTTTTCCTCCCACTTTCTTTTGACTTGCTTCACATTGGCCTCTTCAGCAGTCTGTTCTTTAATTCTTTCTTCAATCTGGTTCACTAGTTTGTGAGCCATTCTACATGCATGTTGTATGGAGGCGGGCTCGTGTGAACTTATATCTTCTTGGATTCTTTCCGGTAATCCTTTCACAAACGCGTCGATCTTCTCTTCGTCATCTTCGAATGCTCCCGGACACAATAGGCACAATTCTGTGAATCGTCTTTCGTACGTGGTAATATCAAATCCTTGGGTTCGTAACCCTCTAAGTTCTGTCTTGAGCTTATTGACCTCGGTTCTGGGACGGTACTTCTCGTTCATCAAGTGCTTAAATACTGACCACGGTAGTGCGTACGCATCGTCTTGTCCCACTTGCTCTAGATAGGTATTCCACCATGTTAACGCAGAACCTGTGAAGGTATGCGTAGCGTACTTCACTTTGTCCTCTTCAGTACACTTACTTATGGCAAACACCGATTCGACCTTCTCGGTCCACCGTTTCAATCCGATCGGTCCTTCGGTTCCATCAAATTCCAAAGGTTTGCAGGTAGTGAATTCTTTGTAGGTGCATCCTACACAATTTCCTGTACTGCTAGATCCAAGGTTATTGTTGGTATGTAGGGCAGCCTGTACTGCGGCTATGTTTGAAGCTAGAAAAGTACGGAATTCTCTTCATTCATATTCACGGTGTGTCGAGTAGTCGGTGCCATTTCCTTCAAAATAGTCAAATGGAACAAGTTAATCATACAGAATATTAAGAGTAGTTAATAGTATTTCATAGCATAATATGAACTCATTTATAAAAGCTTTTTGTTCATATTAGTGTTTTATAAGTTTAAATTCGGGTAGTACCTACCCATTAAGTTCATACTTAGTAGCTACTATACAATTCAACTACTACAATTCTATATGAAAAACTGATTAGAATAATATTTCGCGTTCAAACTTTTACACAATATTTTACAAACTTACAATACCGCTTATTTTACATATAGCATGAAATATAGCACACAATAAATTTGATACAAGATGATTGTGAAGATAATTCTAGCTAGTACACAAGTCGTTCAGCAAAGGCAATAAAGACACGTAATTCAAACGTCCAGAAACAAGTCATGCATTCTGGTTTTACTAGGATTACTTCCCATCCTTGGTCTTGTGGAACATAACCGTTATGGCCGTTGATAAGACAGTGTGTTGTAACGTTGTCAAAGGGACGAGGGTTACGTAATGTCCAACAGTCCCGTAACAATCTAAAAACCTCATTTCTTACCCCAATTACCGACTCCGTCACTTGTGGGAACGTTTTGTTTAATAGTTGTAGCCCGATGTTCTTGTTCTCACTTTGGTGAGAAGCGAACATTACTAATCCGTAAGCATAACATGCTTCTTTATGTTGCATGTTAGCCGCTTTTTCTAAATCACGAAGTCCAATATTCGGATATATTGAGTCAAAATAATTTCTTAACCCATTGCGTAAAATAGCATTTGGGTTCCCCGCAATATATGCGTCAAAGTAAACACATCGTAACTTATGGATTTCCCAATGTGATATCCCCCATCTTTGGAACGAAAGCCTTTTATAAACCAAGGCATTCTTGGAACGTTCTTCGAATGTCTTACAAACTGATCTCGCCTTAAATAGTTGTGCCGAAGAATTCTGACCGACTCTAGACAAGATTTCATCAATCATGTCTCCGGGTAGGTCTCTTAAAAAATTGGGTTGTCTATCCATTTTGTGTTTTTATACTGTAAAATAGACAAGAGTTAGATTCATAAAAAAAATACTTATTAATACAAGCAATTTTTACATATATCATAAAGCATAAGCACACTATATTACATATATTACACCACACGAATACAACTATCTTATTCCTACTCGCTTGTTTCTTCTTCTTCGGTTTTGGTTCGTTTTGCCAAGTTTCTAGGGATATATGATGTTCCCCTAATACGAGCCGTCGTTTTCCACATTGGTTTAGAAAAACCTGGTGGTTTAGAGGTTCCCGGGTCATTGTTACAACTTAAGGACTTCGGGGGTTGACGATACATATAAAGTTCATCGGGGTTGGAATTAGATTTCTCTATTTTTATGCCCTTTCCCTTATTATTTTCTTTTGCCTTTTTAAATTCAGTTGGGGTAATTTCTATAACATCATCGGAATTCTCGTCGGAGAATTGGTAATCCTCCCAATATTTTGCTTCCTTGGCGGAAACACCATTGACCATAATTAACCTTGGTCGGTTGGTTGAGGATTTTCTTTTACTTAACCGTTTTATTATTTCCCCCACCAGTTTTATTTCTTCATCCGGTTCCGATTCTTCTTCCGGTTCCGATTCTTCTTCCGGTTCCGACTCTTCTTCCGGTTCCTCTTCGGGAACTTGTGAATCAGTCCACGAATCATTCCAATTTACATATGACTCTTCATTATTATTAGGTGAGTCAATGGGACTTGTTCTAGAGGTAGACATCTATCACATAAAATCAAACGCGTTAAGAGATTAATATATCACATAATATTCACATGTTAAAAATATATAGTTTCCAACAAAATTTGTTAAGCAATCATTTTTCAAGTAAACACGGTCGAAGTCCAGACTCACTAATGCATCCTAACAAACTCGATAAGACACACTAATGCAAAATTCTGGTTCTCTAAGACCAACGCTCTGATACCAACTGAAATGTCCCATTCTTATTGATTAAAAACGTTCCATATTAATTGATTTCGTTGCGAGGTTTTGACCTCTATATGAGACGTTTTTCAAAGACTGCATTCATTTTAAAATAAACCATAACCTTTATTTCATCAATAAAGGTTTAAAAAGCTTTACGTAGATTATCAAATAATGATAATCTAAAATATCCTGTTTACACACGACCATTACATAATGGTTTACAATACAAATATGTTACAACAAAATAAGTTTCTTGAATGCAGTTTTTACACAATATCATACAAGCATGGACTCCAAATCTCGTCCTTATTTAAGTATGCGACAGCGGAAGCTCTTAATAATCACCTGAGAATAAACATGCTTAAAACGTCAACAAAAATGTTGGTGAGTTATAGGTTTAACCTATATATATCAAATCATAATAATAGACCACAAGATTTCATATTTCAATACACATCCCATACATAGAGATAAAAATCATTCATATGGTGAACACCTGGTAACCGACATTAACAAGATGCATATATAAGAATATCCCCATCATTCCAGGACACCCTTCGGATATGATATAAATTTCGAAGTACTAAAGCATTCGGTACTTTGGATGGGGTTTGTTAGGCCCAATAGATCTATCTTTAGGATTCGCGTCAATTAGGGTGTCTGTTCCCTAATTCTTAGATTACCAGACTTAATAAAAAGGGGCATATTCAATTTCGATAATTCAACCATAGAATGTAGTTTCACGTACTTGTGTCTATTTTGTAAATCATTTATAAAACCTGCATGTATTCTCATCCCAAAAATATTAGATTTTAAAAGTGGGACTATAACTCACTTTCACAGATTTTTACCTCGTCGGGAAGTAAGACTTGGCCACTGGTTGATTCATGAACCTATAACAATATATACATATATATCAAAGTATGTTCAAAATATATTTATAACACTTTTAATATATTTTGATGTTTTAAGTTTATTAAGTCAGCTGTCCTCGTTAGTAACCTACAACTAGTTGTCCACAGTTAGATGTACAGAAATAAATCGATAAATATTATCTTGAATCAATCCACGACCCAGTGTATATGTATCTCAGTATTGATCACAATTCAAACTATATATATTTTGGAATCAACCTCAACCCTGTATAGCTAACTCCAACATTCACATATAGAGTGTCTATGGTTGTTCCGAAATATATATAGATGTGTCGACATGATAGGTCGAAATATTGTATACGTGTCTATGGTATCTCAAGATTACATAATATACAATACAAGTTGATTAAGTTATGGTTGGAATAGATTTGTTACCAATTTTCACGTAGCTAAAATGAAAAAAATTATCCAATCTTGTTTTACCCATAACTTCTTCATTTTAAATCCGTTTTGAGTGAATCAAATTGCTATGGTTTCATATTGAACTCTATTTTATGAATCTAAACAGAAAAAGTATAGGTTTATAGTCGGAAAAATAAGTTACAAGTCGTTTTTGTAAAGGTAGTCATTTCAGTCGAAAGAACGACGTCTAGATGACCATTTTAGAAAACATACTTCCACTTTGAGTTTAACCATAATTTTTGGATATAGTTTCATGTTCATAATAAAAATCATTTTCTCAGAATAACAACTTTTAAATCAAAGTTTATCATAGTTTTTAATTAACTAACCGAAAATAGCCCGCGGTGTTACTACGACGGCGTAAATCCGGTTTTACGGTGTTTTTCGTGTTTCCAGGTTTTAAATCATTAAGTTAGCATATCATATAGATATATAACATGTGTTTAGTTGATTTTAAAAGTCAAGTTAGAAGGATTAACTTTTGTTTGCGAACAAGTTTAGAATTAACTAAACTATGTTCTAGTGATTACAAGTTTAAACCTTCGAATAAGATAGCTTTATATGTATGAATCGAATGATGTTATGAACATCATTACTACCTTAAGTTACTTGGATAAACCTACTGGAAAAGAGAAAAATGGATCTAGCTTCAACGGATCCTTGGATGGCTCGAAGTTCTTGAAGCAGAATCATGACACGAAAACAAGTTCAAGTAAGATCATCACTTGAAATAAGATTGTTATAGTTATAGAAATTGAACCAAAGTTTGAATATGATTATTACCTTGTATTAGAATGATAACCTACTGTAAGAAACAAAGATTTCTTGAGGTTGGATGATCACCTTACAAGATTGGAAGTGAGCTAGCAAACTTGAAAGTATTCTTGATTTTATTTAACTAGAACTTGTAGAATTTATGAAGAACACTTAGAACTTGAAGATAGAACTTGAGAGAGATCAATTAGATGAATAAAATTGAAGAATGAAAGTGTTTGTAGGTGTTTTTGGTCATTGGTGTATGGAGTAGATATAAAGGATATGTAATTTTGTTTTCATGTAAATAAGTCATGAATGATTACTCATATTTTTGTAATTTTATGAGATATTTCATGCTAGTTGCCAAATGATGGTTCCCACATGTGTTAGGTGACTCACATGGGCTGCTAAGAGCTGATCATTGGAGTGTATATACCAATAGTACATACATCTAAAAGCTGTGTATTGTACGAGTACGAATACGGGTGCATACGAGTAGAATTGTTGATGAAACTGAATGAGGATGTAATTGTAAGCATTTTTGTTAAGTAGAAGTATTTTGATAAGTGTATTGAAGTCTTTCAAAAGTGTATAAATACATATTAAAACACTACATGTATATACATTTTAACTGAGTCGTTAAGTCATCGTTAGTCGTTACATGTAAGTGTTGTTTTGAAACCTTTAGGTTAACAATCTTGTTAAATGTTGTTAACCCAATGTTTATAATATCAAATGAGATTTTAAATTATTATATTATCATGATATTATCATGTATGAATATCTCTTAATATGATATATATACATTAAATGTCGTTACAACGATAATCGTTACATATATGTCTCGTTTAAAAATCATTAAGTTAGTAGTCTTGTTTTTACATATGTAGTTCATTGTTAATATACTTAATGATATGTTTAATTATCATAGTATCTTGTTAACTATATATATATCCATATATATGTCATCATATAGTTTTTACAAGTTTTAACGTTCGTGAATCACCTGTCAACTTGGGTGGTCAATTGTCTATATGAAACATATTTCAATTAATCAAGTCTTAACAAGTTTGATTGCTTAACATGTTGGAAACATTTAATCATGTAAATATCAATCTCAATTAATATATATAAACATGGAAAAGTTCGGGTCACTACATATATATGGTTATATATATAGTTAACATGATATTATGATAAGTAAACATATCATTAAGTATATTAATAATGAACTACATATGTAAAAACAAGACTACTAACTTAATGATTTTGAAACGAGACATATATGTAACGATTATCGTTGTAACGACATTTAATGTATATATATCATATTAAGAGATATTCATACATCATAATATCATGATAATATAATAATTTAAAATCTCATTTGATATTATAAACATTGGGTTAACAACATTTAACAAGATCGTTAACCTAAAGGTTTCAAAACAACACTTACATGTAACGACTAACGATGACTTAACGACTCATTTAAAATGTATATACATGTAGTGTTTTAATATGTATTTATACACTTTTGAAAGACTTCAATACACTTATCAAAATACTTCTACTTAACAAAAATTCTTACAATTACATCCTCGTTCAGTTTCATCAACAATTCTACTCGTATGCACCCGTATTCGTACTCGTACAATACACAGCTTTTAGATGTATGTATTATTGGTATATACACTCCAATGATCATCTCTTAGCAGCCCATGTGAGTCACCTAACACATGTGGGAACCATCATTTGGCAACTAGCATGAAATATCTCATAAAATTACAAAAATATGAGTAATCATTCATGACTTATTTACATGAAAACAAAATTACATATCCTTTATATCTAATCCATACACCAATGACCAAAAACACCTAAAAACACTTTCATTCTTCAATTTTCTTCATCTAATTGATCTCTCTCAAGTTCTATCTTCAAGTTCTAAGTGTTCTTCATAAATTCCAAAAGTTCTAGTTTCATAAAATCAAGAATACTTCCAAGATTGCAAGTTTACTTCCAAGTTTTCTAAATCCATTCCAAGTAATCATCCAAGATCAAGAAACCTTTATTACTTACTGTAGGTTATCTTTATAATACAAGGTAATAATTATATTCAAACTTTAATTCAATTTCTATAACTATAACAATCTTATTTCGAGTGGAAATCTTACTTGAAATTATTTTCGTGTCATGATTCTGCTTCAAGAACTTTCAAGCCATCCAAGGATCCTTTGAAGCTAGATCCATTTTTCTCATTTCCAGTAGGTTTATCCAAGGAACTTGAGGTAGTAATGATGTTCATAACATCATTCGATTCATACATAAAAAGCTGTCTTATTCAACATTATAAACTTGTAATCACTGGAACATAGTTTAGTTAATTCTAAACTTGTTTCTCAAATAAAGTTAATCCTTATAACTAGACTTTTAAAATCAACTAAACACATGTTCTATATCTATATGATATGCTAACTTAGTGATTTAAAACCCGGAAACACGATAAACACCATAAAACTGAATATACGCCGTCGTAGTAAAACCGGGGGCTGTTTTGGTTGGGATAATTAAAAGCTAAGAAGAACTTTGATTTAAAAGCTATACTTCTGGAAAAATTATTTTTATTATGAACATGAAACTATATCCAAAAATCATGGTTAAACTCAAAGTAAAAGTATGTTTTTCAAAATGGTCATCAAGATGTCGTTCTTTTGACGGAAATGACTACCTCTTTCAAAAATGACTTGTAACTTGTATTTCTGACTATAAACTTATACTTTTTCTGTTTAGATTCATAAAGTTAAGTTCAATACGAAACCATGGCCACTGGAATCACTCAAAACGGATTAGAAACGAAGAAATGGCGAGTAAAACAAGATTGATAAAAACTACTCATTTTACCTACGTGAAAGTTAGTAATAAATCTATTCCAACCATAACCTAATCAACTTATATTGTATATTAAGTAATATTGAGATACCATAGACACATATACAATGTTTTGACCTATCATGTCGACCCATCTATATATATATTGCGGAACAACCATAGACACTCTATATGTGAATGTTGGAGTTAGCTATACAGGGTTGAGGTTGATTCCAAAATATATATATAGTTTGAGTTGTGATCAATACTGAGATACGTATACACTGGGTCGTGGATTGATTCAAGATAATATTTATCAATTTATTTCTGTACATCTAACTGTGGACAACTAGTTGTAGGTTACTAACGAGGACAGCTAACTTAATAAACTTAAAACATCAAAATGTATTAAAAGTTTTGTAAATATATTTTGAACATACTTTGATATATATGTATATATTGTTATAGGTTTGTGAATCAACCAGTGGCCAAGTCTTACTTCTCGACAAAGTAAAAATCTGTGGAAGTGAGTTATAGTCCCACTTTTAAAATCTAATATTTTTGGGATGAGAATACATGCAGGTTTTATAAATGATTTACAAAATAGACACAAGTACGTGAAACTACATTCTATGGTTGAATTATCAAAATCGAATATGCCCCTTTTTATTAAGTCTGGTAATCTAAGAATTAGGGAACAGACACCCTAATTGACGTGAATCCTAAAGATAGATCTATTGGGCCCAACAAGCCCCATCCAAATTACCGAATGCTTTAGTACTTCGAAATTTATATCATATTCGAAGGGTGTCCCGGAATGATGGGGATATTCTTATATATGCATCTTGTTAATGTCGGTTACCAGGTGTTCACCATATGAATGATTTTTATATCTATGTATGGGATGTGTATTGAAATATGAAATCTTGTGGTCTATTGATATGATTTGATATATATAGGTTAAACCTATAACTCACCAACATTTTTATTGACGTTTAAAGCATGTTTATTCTCAGGTGAATACTAAGAGCTTTCGCTGTTGCATACTAAAATAAGGACAAGATTTGGAGTCCATGTTTGTATGATATTGTGTAAAAACTGCATTCAGGAAACTGATTTCGATGTAACATATTTGTATTGTAAACCATTATGTAATTGTCGTGTGTAAACAGGATATTTTAGATTATCATTATTTGATAATCTACGTAAAGCTTTTTAAACCTTTATTTATGAAATAAAGGTTATGGTTTGTTTTAAAAATGAATGCAGTCTTTGAAAAACGTCTCATATAGAGGTCAAAACCTCGCAACGAAATCAATTAATATGGAACGTTTTTAATCAATAAGAACGGTACATTTCAACTACGAACCAGAAAATTTTGGATGTCTATCAATTTAACCGCTTAAAATAATTTTTCGTCGAAGTTCAAAGAAAATAAAGAAAATTCTATGTCCTAAAAACTAGATCATTGAGAAATAAGAAAGAAAAAGAGCGCGTCGAAAAACGTCGAAAAATAAAAGGTCGAAAAACAAATGTCGAAAAACAAACAGTCGAAAAATAACCATACCGAAAATATAACTATATGTTTGTAGTTTATCTTATGTAAAATAGGGTAAAACAGCGAACTTTTAAAGACTGGCATTAAGTTCAGCAAAAGCTATTAATTTTGACGACAACACGAAAAATAAGTGTGATGAAACAACAGACAAAATGAACAAATGATGTGCCATATTTATCATTCAACATAAACAACAATATGTTTGGAAACTTTGATAAAATTTATTCATTTTTCTACGCTAATCACCCTTAATAATTTAAATTGTTACTGATTTCTTGTAAATGAGGGCATTGCAAGATCTTAAGTGTGTGAAGGGGTTAAATTCTTTCGAATTTTTAAAATTTTAATTTAAACACTTGGTTACCATTAAAAGTACTAGTAACGCAGTAGTTGTATTAGAATCTAGTGCTCCCTGATAATAAAGAACAGCCCTAGTCTTATATACTAACTACCCAATTCTAGTAAATTTTTTAAAAAATTTCAAATAAATGAATTCAAAATCATGTTTATACATATTTATGAACGATAAAACTAGGTATTAACACCGAAATTATTGTTACCTCGTAAAGGACATAAATTGAGAAACAACCCAAAATTCTTGAATTCATTTAAAATGGAATAGAGGAAAATAAAAGGCAAAGAAAGGAAAATAAAAGCCAAGTGTGAGAAAAATTTACCAAGTTATTTAGAACATATATCACATATTTGTGTACAAATAATTGAAAATACTTTTGTTTTGGACAATTTTATCAGTTTTACCAGATTTTTTATAATATATTTGAAAGAAATGTGCCACTTGATTTAAAAGGAAGTAAAGTCTTCCGAGAAAAAGACACGCGCTTCTTGATTTAGGTTAGGAAGTTGTCGTCCAGACCAGTTGTAGAGTCTACGAAAAACCTTGAAAAGTTTTCTCGAAAATCAGCTGGAAATCCACGGACCTTAGCATCAAATAGGGTCGCCAAGTGGTCAGACTTATCCTAACCATGAGAGGATCTATCTCGTACAATGGGGGGGCACCATGCAAATTAGCTTATAAGACTAATGAATCAAATCCCCAGAAAGGATAATCTCCTTAAAGATCAAAAATCAGCTTTTAAGACTGATATTACTCAATCCTTGAGATTGACCTTAAAGATTGAGAATTCAAACTCATGGAATTCAATGATATCTAAACTCGAGCTTGAACGAGAAAATATTTTGATAAAATCACAAACCGATTTGTTTTCTGAAACCCTATTTTCAATGCGTTCATTACCATTGAACATAAAATCCTAAGAATTCACCAGAATTCATTAGGTCACCTGAACCAAATCGGGTGTCAACCGTAAGAACGGTGGTTGCATAGCATGGTCGAAGACAGGACCTTGTGCCAGATCAAAAAACTATAGGGTGATCTTTACTATTGCTCCTACAAAGGATAGTAATTGCATCCGACACGATATAGATGACAATCAAAAGTATGTCACGGGACATTGCCTCAACAGTTGCTTGTTCAACGCTTTCCTTTACAACCGGATGGTAGTTTACCGAAAGGAAATATACGGAGCAAGTATACTGGACGTGTTGCTTTCCTAATACAAGGTTAGTAAGTGGGTGACACAAAACCATAAGTTTTGAGCTAAAATTTTCAAATCTGAAACCCACAAACATTTTTCAAACACCGGTGAAGGGTTATTCCGGAAAATTTATCTAGGATAAAAGCTAGATTGAATTTTCAAAAGATCAAATGTTTTCATAAAGATCCGATTTCCTAAAGGATCTAAATTTTTATAGTCATGTGTGACTGTAAACCACATCGTTACTACCATTGTTCATACCGCCGTATTAAAATCACTGATGTACAAAGTGTGAAGAATAAAGAAGTGATTCTAGTAAAGTTAAATTCAAGTTCTATATTGCTTGAGGACAAACAACGCTCAAGTGTGGGAATATTTGATAATGCTAAAAACGAACATATATTTCATAACATTATCCCTCAAGAAAGACAAGCTTTTAGTTGCAATTGTTCTATTTACAAGTGATATTTGTTTAAATAATAAAAGGTGAAGACAAAAGACAGATTCGACGATTTGAAAACGCAAACGACTAAAAAGCTAAAAAGTACAAAGTACAATCAAAGTGGTTTAAATTATTGATGAGAAACGTCTAAAAATTACAAGAGTACGAGCCGCAAAACGCAAAGTACAAGATATTAAATAGTACGCAAGGACGTTCGAAAATCCAGAACCGGGACATGAACCAACTATCAACGCGCGACGCAACGGAGCTAAAATTACAAGTTAACTATGCACATAAATATAATATAATATATAAATAATTCTTATAATTATATATATATTATATTATATATTAAAAACAGTCGGCAAACTAGAAAACAAAGTTATGTGAGCTGGATCAGAGGGCCATGCGATCGCATGGCCTGGAAGCTTTAAAACCATGCGATCGCATGGTGCCCTGTAGCAGGCCACATTCTATAAATTGCAACGTTTTTGGCTGATTTATTTACACAACATATCAATCTCTCTCACTCTCAATATATATATATATATATATATATATATATATATATATATATATATATATATATATATATATATATTTATTTATTTATAATTTTAATTTTAATTTAAAGTTAATAATAATAAGGTTATAGTGGCGAATGTTTTAAGTTTGTAAGTCGAAATTCTGTCCGTGTAATGCTACGCTATTATTACTCATTGTAAGTGATGTTCAACCTTTTTAAATTAATGTCTTGTAGCTAGGTTATTATTATGCTTATTTAAATTGAAGTAATCGTGATGTTAGGCTAAATATTAAAGACGGGGTAATTGAACTTTGTACCATAATTGGGGTTTGGACAAAAGAATGACACTTGTGGAAATTGGGCTATGAGCTATTAATGGGCTTTATATTAACTAAATGATACCTCGTTAATTTAATATAAAGATTACAATTTTACGTATCTATATATAACCACATATCCTTAATCGGGTACGGTGGCGGGATATCTATAAATACGAATTATCGTTCATTTTACCGGACAAGGGAATGGATTAATGGTTAATGGACTCATTAAAACAGGGGTGGATTACATTCAAGGGTAATTGGTGTAATTGTTAACAAAGTAGTAAAACCTTGGATTACACGCAGTCGATAACCTTGTGTATTCATTAAACAAAGTATTAAGACCTTGTTACCGTTCGAATCCCCAATTAGTTGGAATATTTGACTTCGGGTATAAGGATAATTTCACGAAGACTCTCGCACTTTATATTTATGACTGATGGACTATTATGGACAAAACCGTATGGATATATCGAATAATCCAGGATAAAGGACAATTAACCCATGGTAATAAACTAAAATTAACACGTCGAACATCATGATTATGGAAGTTTAAATAAGCATAATTCCTTTATTTTATATCTTATCGCACTTTTACTTATCGTACTTTTTAATTATCGCAATTTTATTTACCGTCATTTTAGTTATCGCACTTTATATTATTGCACTTTTATTATCATCATTTACTTTATGCTTTAAATTAAGTTATATTTATTTTTAATATTTTACATTAGGTTTTAACTGCAACTTAAAACATAAAATAGACAAACCGGTCATTAAACAGTAAAAACCCCCTTTTTACAATAATAATACTACTTATATATATATATATATATATATATATATATATATATATATATATATATAAGTATATACAAATATAGTTTTAAAAATTATAGCATTAAACTTGTTTACTGTATCTCTGTGGAACGAACCGGACTTACTAAAAACTACACTACTGTACGATTAGGTACACTTTCTATAGTGTTGTAGCAAGGTTTAAGTATATCCACTCTAATAATAAATAAATAACTTGTGAAAAATTGTATCTTATTTAATAGTATTTCGCAACAAAAATATAACTATTTCGTATAAGCTGCTGCACACTTAGTTTTATTTAGGCACACAATACTTGATGTTATGCGAGGTGTATACGTCCGTTGTAGTCTAGTTGGTTAGGATACTCGGCTCTCACCCGAGAGACCCGGGTTCAAGTCCCGGACACGGAACCACAAAAACTTGATGTGCGAGCGGAGGTGTACGAAATATACTATTAAATACGATACAATTTTACATAAGTTTTAATTATTTATTTATGTGATATACCTAAACCTTGCTACAACACTATAGGCAGTGTACCTAATCGTAGAGTAGTGTAGTTTTTAGTAAGTCTGGTTCGTTCCACAGGGAGCTAGCTGAGTTTAACGCTATATTTTCAACAACTATATTTATATAAAATATATATAATTATATATAGTAATATTATTATAAAAGGGGGTTTTTACCGTTTAATGACCGGTTTGTCGATTTTATATTTTAAGCGTAAAGATAAATTACGATAATATAAATGACATAATTTAAATCGTGATAAAGTAAATTGCAGTAATTAAAATGACAGTAAATAAAGGTACGATGAAATATGAAATAAAAGTATTATGCTTTTTTAAACTTTTGTAATCATGATGTTTGACCTTTTGATTTTAATTTATTACCCTGGGTTAATTGTCATTTGTCCTGGATTATTTGATACCTATTTAGTTTTTGTCCATAATAGTCCATCGGTCATAATTATAAAATGCTCGTCAAATTAACCTTATTCCCGAAGTCAAATATTTCAACTAATCAGAGTTTTAAACAATAATAAGGTTTTAATTTTTTAATACTTTGTTAATAATTATACCAGGTTATCGACTGCGTGTAATTCAAGGTTTTAATACTTTGTTAATAATTACACCAATTATACTTGTATGTATTCCACCCCTGTTTTAATGAGATATGAATATTAATTTACCCACTTGATCAGAATGAATAATCAATTACCCAAGCCAAAAAATTAATTAAATGATTGTAAATGATGTCGTATAAACGTCACTAAATAGGACATTCGTGATCAATTTAATAATTATTAGATTAACTAATTTGAAGATAGGTTCGACAGGTTCCAATGAGTTGTCATTCAATTAGACAATACCCCCTCCTATTAATAGTCAATAGTCCAATGTTCACAAGTGTCGGTCTTTTATCTAAACCCGAATTATGGTACAAAATCCAATAACCCCATCTTAATATTTAGCCAAACATCACGATTACTTCGACTTAAATAAGCATAATAATAACTTAGTTACGAGACATTAATTTAAAAAGGAAGAACATAGCTTACAGTGATTATTTATCGCGTAGCGTTACACGGACAGAGTTCTGACTTTAAAACCCATAAAACATTTCTTACAATAACCCAATTATTATTAATCTTAACTTAAACTTAATATTATAAATAATGTTTACAGAAAGAAAGAAAGAAAGAAGAGTGTGAAGGTATATCATTCGAGCACAATTCGCTGGCTTTTATAGATGTGAACTAATCCTGAGGTCCATGCGATCGCATGGATTTTCAGTGCTATTCCCATGCGATCGCATGGCCAGGCTAGCATGCTCCCATCAGTTTGTTTTCTAGTTTGCCGATGTTTTATTTAATAATATAATATAATATATATAATTTTATATAATTATATATATTATATTATATTCATGTGCATAGTAGACTTGTAATTTTAGCTCCGTTGTCTCGTACGTTTACGCCCGGTTTATGTCTCGGTTTAGGATTTTCGAACGTCCTTTCGTACGCGTAGATATCTTGTACTTTGTGTTCCGCGGCTTGTACTCTTGTAATCTTTAGACGTTTCTCATCAATAAATTGAACCACTTGGATCGTATCTTGTACAATTGAGCTTTTTGGTCATTTGCGTCTTCAAATCGTCGTTTTCTTCTTTTGTCTTCGCACTTATTTATTTAAACGAATATTATATAAAAATAGAACAATTGCAACTAAAAGCTTTACATATTAGAAGGATATTGTGCATAAATATATGTTTATTTTGAGCACTATCAAATATCCCCACACTTGAACGTTACTTGTCCTCAAGAAATACAGAACTTGAAATTAAATCACACTTCACTCGAATCACTTTTTTTATTCTCACACTTTATACATCAGTGATTTTGATACGGCGGTATAAACAATGATAGTAACGATGTGGTTTACAGTCCCACATGACTTATAAAATTTAGATCCTTAAGGAAATTGGATCTTTATGAAAACATTTGATCTTTTGAAAATTCATTCTAGCTTTTACCCTAGATAAGTTTTCCGGAATAACCCTTTACCGGTGTTTGCAAAATATTTTTGTGGGTTGTGTGGGTTTCAGATTTCGCAATTTTAGCTCAAAAATTGCGGTTT
The DNA here is from genome assembly GCF_046630445.1 of Rutidosis leptorrhynchoides. NCBI lineage: Eukaryota > Viridiplantae > Streptophyta > Magnoliopsida > Asterales > Asteraceae > Rutidosis > Rutidosis leptorrhynchoides. The sequence goes on from NC_092339.1 coordinate 283,222,323, forward strand.
TGTGTCACCCACTTGCTAACCTTGTATTAGGAAAGCACACGTCCAGTTTACTTATCCCGTATATTACCTTTCGGTAAACGACCGTCCGGTTGTAAAGGAAAGCGATGAACAAGCAACTATTAAGGAAATGTCTAATGACATGCTGATGTTCATGGTCCACAACGTGTCGGATGCAATTACTATCCTTTGTAGGAGCAATAGTAAAGATCACCCTATAATTTTTCGATCTGGCACAAGGTCCTGTCTTCGACCATGCTATGCAACCACCGTTCTTACGGTTAACACCCGATTTGGTTCAGGTGACCTAATGAATTCCTAGTGAATTCTTAGGATTTTACGTTCAATGGTAATGAACACATTGAAAATGGGTTTTCAGAAAACAAATCGGTTTGTAATTTTGATCAAAATATTTTCTCGTTCAAGCTCGAGTTTAGATATCATTGAATTCCATGAGTTTGCAATTCTCAATCTTTAAAGTCAATATCAAGGATTGAGTAATATCAGGCTTAAAAGCGGATTTTTAATCTTTTAAGGAGATTATCCTTTCTGAGGGTCTGATTCATTAGTCTTATCAAGCTAATTTGCACGGCGCCCTCCCCATTTTACGAGACAGATCCTCTCATGGTTAGGATAAGTCTGACCACATGGCGACCCTGTTTGATGCCGAGGTCCGTGGATTTCCAGCTGATTTTCGAGAAAACTTTTCAAGGTTTTTCGTAGACTCTACAACTGGTCTGGACGACAACTTCCTGACCTAAATCAAGAAGCGCGTGTCTTTTTTGAAAGACTTTACTTCCTTTTAATGATGGAATTGATTCATCGTGTAGATTCATCTATTCTTTCAAAGGTATTACAATAAATCGGGTAAAACTGATTAGTTTAGTCCAAAGCAAAAGTACCTGCAATAATCTGTACTAAATATGTGATATGTGTTTTAAAGAAATTGGTAAATTCTTCTCACACTTAGTTTTATTTATTCTTTTCTTTGCCTTTTTATTCTCTTCTATTCCATTTTAAATGAATTCAAATGTTTTGGGTTGTTTCTTCATTTATGTTCTCTCTGAGGTAACAATAATTTTGGCATTAACACCTAGTTTTATCGTTCATAAATATGTATAAACATGATTTTGAATTCATTTAGTTGAAAATTTTTCAAATTTTCACAAAATTTGGCAATTAAACTAAGTGTAAACCTGAGAGAATTTATAACCCTTCACCAAACTTGTGATCATGCAATGCCCTCATTTGCATGAAATCAGACTATAATTATAAATTCATGAGGGTGATTAGTGTAGAAAAGTGATTAAAAATACCGAGTTTGCAAACATATTGTTTTATATCACATTTGATATTTTACGTCTTGTCATTAAAATTAGTAGCTTTTGCTGAACTTAATGTCAGTCTTTGAAAGTGCAATGTTTTACCCTGTTTTGTACATAAGATAAACTACAAACATACATAATATTTTTTTTATTATTTTTTTATATAAAATCTTTATTTATTAAAACAATTTAAATGAATAATTTTTAAAAAATTTTGTTTCCTTTTACTTTAGGTAGTTTCGGTATGTTTACCTAGTCCGTCCCTCGACAAAATTTAAAATTTGTCGTTAAAGCGATTGTGTTAAAAGCAAAGATTTTTGGGTTTTTTAATTTTTTTTGGTATACTTTAGATCAATAAAATTAAAAAAATAATGATAACAAAATTTTTCACCCCGCCCTCGGGTAAAGCAATTTCGGTTCCGTGACCTAGTCTTCAACTTACGATGAATTTTAGAAATTATTTTTTAAACTTAATGAAATAAAGTAATTTTTGTTTTTAAATTCACAAAAAACTTAAATTTAAAAATGCATATTAATTTCATACAAAACCTACAAAACAAAAATTCAGAATGGAGGAAGAAAACTAGTTCTTTAGTGTCTGCTAGTGGAAAAGACCAATCGGATTCCATTCTCGGAACTACACGAGAACAGAACAACTAACTCTAGACAGCGTTTTCTTTTTAGAACATTTGAATCTCCCCACACTTAGGTAGCTGTGGTGTCGAAATTGTGATTAACTTCATCGTCAATTTCTTTTGGACCATAATCAACTTGCATATATGTGACTTTTACTTTAAGCCATTGGACGGATTCATGTGTAATATCCACAAGTTCAACTAGTTTCGCCTTTTCTTTAGGCGATAGATTGGATACTAACCGGTTACATAACTTAATGTTCCCCTTGGTTCTAGCATCGCGAATCAGTTTAATAAGTTTCTTCATTGAACTGTTAATAACGGAGTCATTTAATTTCGTATCAACAATGGGGTTCTTTGTTATCAAGTCATCATTAGGTGTTACTTCATTTTCCCCACACTTAGGCGTTTTATTATTGTTAAGCACTACCGTTGGAGTTGGTAAAACAATATGCTTCTCATCGATCATTTTTATCGGTTCAACGGTTTTGGTTGGTGGAGATTTAGACTTTTGACTCACAAAGGTGATCAATTTTTCATCATTACTAAGTGTCATTCTACCTTTTCTTACATCAAATAACGCCCTGGTGAACGCTAAGAATGGTCGACCTAAAATTAGAGGAATGTTTGAGTCCTCTTCTATGTCAATGACAATTAATTCGACAAGAAAGGTTAAATTACCCAATTGAAAGGGTAGGTTGTCAGCAATTCCAACTGGGTGCCTAATGGTTTGATCAAAGAGTCGAACACTCATTTTTGTTGGACTTAGCTCACCTACTCCTAATCTCTTATATAATGAAAGAGGCATAACACTCACACTCGCACCTAAATCTGCAAGTGCATCATACATGACACAATCACTAAGTAGATAAGGAACAATAAATTCACCCGGATCACCCACCCTGGGTGGAGGTTTCGGTGGAACTGTCTTCACCGGGTTTACTTCTACGGTTTTTGTTTCTTGCATTTTCTTATTCTTCTTCTTCTTCTTCTTTTCAGAGGTATCACAAACTTTATTACCTATCACTTGCTCATACTCAACTCCTTTTCTTGGAAATGGGATGGGTGGTCTGTATGGTGCCACCACTGGCTTTACATACTCGGGTGGTGTTGGTGGTGGTGTAACTTCTTCATTGTTACTCACATCGAAAACCTTACTATCTTCTGATGCTGGTATTTCAGAATTTGTTGACACCATGTTAACATTTTCATTTCGAGGATTTACTTCTGTATTACTCGGTAGCTTTCCTTGTTCCCTCTCACTCATCATGCTAGCAAGAGTACCTACGTGTTTTTCTAGATTTAAAATGGAAGCTTGCTGAGTTCTTAATGACTGATCAAACCTCTCATTTGTTTGGGTTTGAGATGTAATAAATTGTGTTTGAGATTCCATTAGCTTTGCCATCATTTCTTCTAGATTTGGTTTTTTCTCTTCGGTTTGTTGTGGTGGTTTATATAAGCTAGGTCTTTGTTGATTGAAAGTATTGTTTTGAGTTGGTTGGTTATTCGGACCTTGTTGATTGTACGAGTTATTGTTTGGTCCATTTGGATTGTAAAATATGTTTTGATTTCGATTAAAGTTTGGCCTTGGCGGTTGATAATTATTTTGATAATTATTTCCCGGCCTTTGGTTCATGTAGGAAATATTCTCACGTTGTTCCATCGTTTGCTCGATGTGACATTCTTTCGTTAAGTGTGGTCCACCGCATTGCTCACAACTGATTCGTAATGCGTGAATATCTTTAGTCATCTTTTCCATTCGTCTTTCGAAAGCATCTATCTTTGCAGAAACAGAATCAAAGTCATGGCTAGAATCGGCTCTAGCCGCTTTACATGAACGAAAAATATCTTTTTCTTGGTGCCACTCATGTGAGTGGGATGCTTTGTTATCAATAATTTTGTAAGCTTCAGTTGCAGTTTTCTTCATAATGGAACCACCAGCTGTTATGTCGATGTCTTTTCGTGTAGCAACGTCGACACCTTGGTAGAATATTTGTACTATTTGATAAGTGTCTAAGCCGTGTTGAGGACATCCTCTCAACAACTTTCCAAATCTTGTCCACGCCTCATATAGAGTTTCATTTGGCTTTTGCACGAACGTAACAATTTCTCCTTGAAGTCTCACTGCTTTAGATGCCGAAAAGAATCTTTTAAGAAATTTCTCAACTAAAACATCCCATGTATCAATCGCCCCTTCAGGTAGCGATTCTAACCAATCTTTGGCCTCTCCCTTTAAAGTCCATGGAAACAACATGAGATAGATCTGTTCATCCTCAACTTCTCTGATTTTGAATAGAGTACAAATCCTATTAAAGGTTCGAAGATGTTCGTTTAGATCTTCTTTTAGCGTACCACTATATTGGCATTGATTAGTTACCATGTGTAGGATTTATCCCTTGATTTCATAATCTGGCGCATTAACATCTGGCTTAATAATGGCGTGACCTTGGCCCGTGCGTGTGGCTCTCATTCGGTCTTCCATACTTAGAGGTTCAGTTACTTCCATAATTGAATTTGTCAAATACGAATCACTAGAAGATTCTGATTTAACGGTTTGTGGTTCAGGAGGAATGATTAGTGGTTCAGGATTTTGGAATTGTTCTTGAATATCCTCCGGGTTCTCAATTGTGAAGTCGGGTTCAAAAAATGGATTATCGGAAATTTGAATTGGGGTACTTGGTCGACTAGATGACGATTCTAATGAAAAATCAACGGCGACAATATTCGCTAGATGTCTTGATCGAGTTACAGGTGGTGAACGTACGAAAGGTGGTGAACGTTTTGCTCGGTGCATTCACTGAATATCCTATTAGTTATAAATATAAAAATTATATAAGTTATCAAATTAATAGACTTTTCTGATTTTGCCCACGTTTCGAATAGCCAATAGATGCAGCAGGTAGCCAGGACCCTTTAAATCGGAAGCCCACAACTCGCCACTAACAAATCCAACTATTACTACGAACCATAAAATTTGGATGTCTATCAATTTAACCGCTTAAAATAATTTTTCGTCGAAATTTTGAAATAAAAATCTATGTCCTAAAAACTAGAGTGTAGAAATGAGAAAGAAAAAGCGCGTCGAAAAAAAAAAAGAGGTCAAAAAATAAGCGTTGAAAAACAAAAAGTCGAAAAATAATAATAAGAAAGTAGAGCGTCAAAAATTAAAAGATCTAAAAACTAAAAATTAAAAAGTTGCGCCTAAAGGTATTAAAGCTTAAAAGGAATTCTAAACGAAAAATGTCAATTACTTAAATAGGCACTAAGATCTATAAACTGCGTCGCAAAATTTAAAGCGCCTAAGTTTTAATTCTAAAGAAAAAGCACTTAAGGGATTTTACGGCAAAGCCTAAAAATCTAGAAATATAAAATAACTACGGCAAAAACTAAGTTTAAAACTAATTACGAACGATAAATATACAATTTACGAATTAAACGAATAAAAAGATACAAAATATAAAAAGAAACAAAAAAAATAATAAAATTACTTATTTTTATAAAGATATTATTTTTATATTATTATTTAATAAAAGTATTAATTTTTATATTTAATAAAACTAATTAAAACTTAATAATACAAATTAAATGTAAAAACTAGAATTAAAAATTGATTAAATAACTAAAACCCTAATTAATAATTAATTAATAATAATAATTATTAAACACAAACCCAAATCGTACGTACTAGGATCAGACCTGTCTTATCCTGTCATGCGTTCGCATGAATTTTACGGTTTCCTACCATGCAATCGCATGGAGCAAGTTTTCAGAAATGATTTTTGGCTTCGAACAGGCTTCGGCCCAATTTCTATTTATTGATTACTTTTTTTTCACAAAATATATAAAGAAAATATTTATTAAAATAAACTTATATTTTTAAATCTAAAAATAAAAATACTTATTATAGACAAAATCTTAAATAAATATATATATATATATATATATATATATATATATATATATATATATATATATATTCTTTTTAATTTTTTAACACTTATACAAAATATTTTTACGAAATAAAAAATAATATATTTTTTTACAAAAATATAGTTTATAAAAATATAGCGTTTTGCTTCGGCGTCCCCGGCAGCGGCGCCAAAAACTTGATGAGCGAGCGGAGGTGTACGAAATATACTATTGAATACGATACAATTTTACACAAATTTTAATTATTTATTTATGGGATATACCTAAACCTTGCTGCAACACTATAGGCAGTGTACCTAATCGTAGAGTAGTGTAGTTTTTAGTAATTATGGTTCGTTCCACAGGGAGCTAGCTGAGTTTAAAGCTATATTTTTAACAACTATATTTATATATAATTATATAATTATATATAGTAATATTATTATAAAAGGGGGTTTTTACCGTTTAATGACCGGTTTGTTGATTTTATATTTTAAGCGTAAAGATAAATGACGATAATATAAATGACAGATTTTAAATCGCGATAAAGTAAATTGCAGTAATTAAAATGACAGTAAATAATGGTACAATGAAATATGAAATAAAAGTATTATGTTTATTTAAACTTCTGTAATCATGATGTTTGACGTTTTGATTTTAATTTATTACCCTGGGTTAATTATCATTTGTTCTGGATTATTTGATATCTATTTGGTTTTTGTCCATAATAGTCTATCAGTCATAATTATAAAATGCTCGTCAAATTAACCTTTTTCCCGAAGTCAAATATTCCAACTAATTAGGGATTTAAACTGTAACAAGGTTTTAATACTTTGTTAATAATTACACCAGGTTATCGACTGCGTGTAATTCAAGGTTTTAATACTTTATTAAATTACACCAATTATCCTTGTATGTAATCCACCCCTGTTTTAATGAGATATGAATATTAATTTACCCACTTGATCAGAATGAATAATCAATTACCCAACCCGAATAATTAATTAAATGATTGTAAACGATGTCGTATAAACGTTACTAAATAGGACATTCGTAATCAATTTAATAATTATTAGATTAACTAATTTGAAGATAGGTTCGACAGGTTCCAATGAGTTGTCATTCAATTAGACAATACCCCCTACCTATTAATAGTCAATAGTGCAATGTTCACAAGTGTCGGTCTTTTGTCCAAACCCGAATTATGGTACAAAATCCAATAACCCCATCTTAATATTTAGCCAAAAATCAAGATTACTTCGACTTAAATAAGCATAATAATAACTTAGTTACGAGACATTAATTTAAAAAGGAAGAACATAGCTTACAGTGATTATTTATCGCGTAGCGTTACACGGACAGAGTTCAGACTTTAAAACTCGTAAAACATTTCTTACAATAACCCAATTATTATTAATCTTAACTTAAACTTAATATTATAAATAATAAATATAAATATAGTTTACAGAAAGAAAGAAAGAAAGAAGAGTGTGAAGGTATATCATTCGAGCAGAATTCGCTGGCTTTTATAGATGTGAACTAATCCTGAGGGCCATGCGATCGCATGGCTTTTCAGTGTTATTCCCATGTGATCGCATGGCCAGGCTGGCATGCTCCCATCAGTTTGTTTTCTAGTTTTCCGACATTTTATTTAATAATATAGTATAATATATATAATTTTATATAATTATATATATATTATATTATATTCATATGCATAGTAGACTTGTAATTTTAGCTCCGTTGTCTCGTACGTTTATGCCCGGTTTATGTCTCGGTTCCGGATTTTCGAACGTCCTTTCGTACGTGTAGATATCTTGTACTTTGTGTTCCGCGGCTTGTACTCTTGTAATTTTTAGACGTTTCTCATCAATAAATTGAACCACTTGGATCGTATCTTGTACAATTAAGCTTTTTGGTCATTTGCGTTCTCAAATCGTCGTTTTCTTCTTTTATCTTCGCACTTATTTATTTTAACGAATATTACATAAAAATAGAACAATTGCAACTAAAAGCTTTACATATTGGAAGGATATTGTGCCTAAATATATGTTTATTTTGAGCACTATCACATGCCCTACGATCTTACGAAACACAACCAGGCTCGACATCCATAATATCTTCCATTATTCTGAAGATTTCACCACACGCTAATAATCACTAGCGTGCATTACTGCAACCAGCGGTATCTCATACACTCAATGTCCAAATGTCCACTTAGGAAAATACGGAAAACACCATTATCCCTTCAAGTTCTCTCGACCAAACCTCGGAACAAGCTGCATCCATAACAATATCACCCAACACGATCTACTAGGCCACTACGCATTGAACTAAGTCTTGCATTAATCCAAATCGAGAAGGATCCATACCTCATTAAACTCCGTACTTCATCGGTTCATAAACACATCACTCAACCGGTCAATCACGAATGTTCTTCGAATCAAGAACCAACTTCATCGTCTCCACCACCGGGTCATTCTTTCAACGAAGAAATTTTGGTATCACCAAATAATAACATTAAGGACACAAACTTTCCCATCAATCAATCTGCACACGACCATCAGTCTCTGGATTAATCCAGGATGACAATAATACACCATGAGCTAGACAAAACATCAACACTCGACACAAGGTTTCTCCTCCAAACCCTACAACACAATCGAAGGCCCCCTAGTACTAGCATGGAAACTATTTGTGTACTAGAATCCCGTCAACACCGAATTATCATCACAACAATTTCGCAATTCGCCACACGACCCACAAATATATTCACCAACGCCGGGTGAATCCTCCTACCTAGACAGACCATCCGTTAAGGATGGCCTCGACATTTCAATGCAACCAACGGGTCACATCACTAGGGAAAACACACTCACAAACAAACAACATCCGCGTGTCTCTATGTGAGACAATCAGAACAGGCGCTCCCCGCCTCACAATCATCCATAAAGTGGAATAATCCACTGAAAATCCTCACGATCACGTTTCTCGACAGGGAAAATACAGTATTCACCACCATATCGAACTCATACCCACTCAACAGTACTATCCAAGTTTCACACCAACCCAAGTTTATATCACGAGAGCACCCGCAATGATAGTTACATTCTCTCATGTCCGTGATCTCAAACTTCACACTTGGTCTCACACCGCACTTGGTATTGCGCAGCCACCTTGCAAGAAGACTTACGCTTCATTTGATCTAACACCACCGGAGCTTCCTCAGGTGGCAGTAAAACTCCCCCACTTAGGTTTCAGCTCTACACTTTCACCGTCAAGATGAAAACATCCCGCGGAATTGTTATTCCAAAACACACATGACCATTCTCACCATTGGTCATATACTCCGAATCACCACGAATTCACTTCAGGCTCCCAGAGCCGACATACATATTCACTTAAAATGACGTACACGCGACGGCATCACACCTTCATACCACAAATCACCATTTACAACTCTTCATCGTTTGCAAAGAGAACTCCACCAAAGTCCCACATACGCCTCTAAACCTAGGCATATGCCACTCCGATTAATCAGTCGCGCATCTCAGTCGAGATCACCCGACCTTCCACCCAACGAACCTTTATCAATAATTGCTCACTCTTATGGAGAAGAGCGATCAACCCGACACAATAATTGCGTCAACCGCAATATCAACACTTCAACATTACCTTCGGCCTAACCGACCATTAAGTACATCACCGGCTCATCGGTCATCCTTACCCGTCTATCATTTAAGAGAAATAAGATTTGCTCATCCCTCACTTCATTAGAAGTATTTCTGCAATGCTCTTAAATTTTGACTTTCACGACCGTCGAATTACTATCACCCGTCGATCACTATTGAAATCTCCGTTGCTTCCAAGGGTATCTCACGGTCACCCAAATCACAAACTGATCACACCACTACCGGAGTTGAACATTACACTAGCAGGTATAAAGGGCTACCTGACACAGTGTCATGCAGACTCCCACCACAATCTGCCAAAATTTAGAAACTCGATCCTTGGGTCTCATACACCCAATGTCACCCATCTCTCCACAATAATGATCTGAAGTCATACCCACCCGACAAACCTTACGGTTGATTGTCTTATTGAAAGTTCCTAGCGATCACACGCTACCCCTAATTTCCCCAAGTCCAAACGATATAGCCAACGAAGCCCTTCATCCCCAAGTCCGTCAGGAATGTTACCCTCTAATCTATACTCACTAACACAATCATCACCATATGGGTCTCACTCACATGAGTTTAATGACCCGAAGACTCCTTGACTCGCCAATTCCAAGGCGACTCACAACAAGAATCCTAACACGATTCTCTAACCACACTCTACCGAGAGTAACCCAAAACTACAATCATTAGACTTGCTACATCCCATTACGGGACTCAAGTCTTCATCGTACACACACTCACTAATCGATCACTATATTTACGATGAGTAACTACAACCAATGACAATCTCAATAGTGCACCCACTACTTAGGGTGACTAAGCACGCACCAAACTCGTGAGTTCATTCACTCACCTTAGCTAACCGAAACCACCGCAACAATTTCCAACTCAAAACGAATTCGATGTGACAACAAGCACATCACCCGATGTGATGACCCGGAAATTTCCGATCAAATTTAAACTTTAATCTTAATATGATTTCGACACAATAGGTAAAGTCTGTAAAGTTAAATCTCAAAAACTTTGAACTGTGTTCATGTAATCAATTACCATTCGACCAATTCTGACGATTCACGAACAATTAATTGAATATAGATAGGTATATATATAAATGTGTATGCATATGATAAATTGAAATATATTAATAAAATTTTATAGTTGTTAAAATTAAAGATGTAAAATAATTTATGATAAACAATAAAAATTTGTTATATTTATAATATTTTAAAATATATCTAACTAATTAGTTTAAATACATTATTTTTCTTAACGAAGTTGGTAACGAATATTTAAGTTGATATATGTGATATGTATATAAATTCTATACATAATACTGTAATAATTCATAAATATTATGTATGTAGGAGTTTATAATATTTCATTCTTATGTAAATAATTAAGTGTTAATATTAAATTGTTATATTATTATCATTATTATAAACTATTATTTACATTAGTATTATTTTTACTAATATTATTATTAATATTTTTAGTAATATCATTAATACTAAAATTATAAAAATTATTATAATTATTGTTATCAGTATTATTATACCACTTATTATTATTATTAATATTATTATTAATTATTATTATGATTATAATTATTATTAACATTAATAGTATTATTATCAATATATTTATATTTATAAAATTAGTAGTATTAAATATAATAGATTAGATATATATATGCGTAATCTGTAAACATCTCTCTCCACTTTATCTCTTTTTCTTGTTCCTCTGTACACTCGTGACCTCAATCGATCCTTTCATGTCTGCTACACTCAATCATTCGATTTCCATTATCAATTTCATCTATATAATTCTATTCGTTGCTATTATTTAGAATCAAAACCCTAAAAGTTATTGAATGAGTTCGTTTTTTCTCCTTCACAAACGATTTCAGTAAATAATTCAAATCCAAATCAGTTACCAAAATCTAAATATTCAAATGTGTTAGGAATCTTACAGCGGAACAAACTACAAATTTTCAATTCCTAATTCCTTCAATTGATTTCGAATGTTTGAGTCAAAGAACAAAGTTTAAGAAAAGTCAACATTTTGATTTTGATGGAATCTGTTCATTTCAATTACAATTGGTGGTTAACGAGTCTTCCATGATGGATTTACAACAACTGTGAGGAAGAAATCAAGTCCTGTATGTGATTAAAACGCAATATCGAATTTTGAATTCATATTGTTCATAGCAGGTGATATTTTTTTATTTTATTTAAACCGTCGAATTTATTTATTTTATTTTTTTTTGTTGCTGTTTGATTTAAAATTTATTCACAGTTAATTTTTGCTGTTCTGCTGTTATTGATTCTTTTAAAAATCAAAACAGTCTTGTTCTTGATATGCTTAGACTATTGTTTTGCTACCCCCTGCTACATTTTCAATAGCCCAAGCAGAATCCATAAACACTTGAATTTTATTACAGATTATCCTAGTGATTGCTGCCGCAGACCTACTTTTGTTGCTGCAAACAATGACGAAGATACAGAATGATGATGGTGATTATTTGTTATAGATAATTAGATTATGATTTTGAATTAGGATTTATGATTATGGATTATGATCTATGAAATAAATTATGATTTATAATATGAATTATGATTTATGATATGAATTATGATTTATGATATGAATCATGATCTATGATATGAATTATTATTTATGATTATGGATTATGATTTATGATTATGAATTATGATTTAAATGACAAGTTTATTGTAGTGACCCGAACTTTTCCATGTTTATATATATTAAGTGAAATTGTTATTTACATGATTAAGTGTTTCCAACATGTTAAGCAATCAAACTTGTTAAGACTTGATTAATTTAAATAGGTTTCATATAGACAATTGACCACCCAAGTTGACCGGTGATTCACGAACGTTAAAACTTGTAAAAACTATATGATGACATATATATGATTATATATATAGTTAACATGATATTATGATAAGTAAGTATCTCATTAGGTATTTTAACAATGAGTTATATACATAAAAATGAGACTATTGAATTTAAGAAACTCGAAAACGATATATATAACGATTATCGTGATATCAACGTCTTACTAAGTACATATGAATCATATTAAGATATTGATACACTTGGTTAATTATGTTAAATGATAAGTAAATATATCATTAAGTGTATTAACAATGAACTACATATGTAAAAATAAGACTACTAACTTAATGATTTCGAAACGAGACATATATGTAACGATTATCGTTGTAACGACATTTAACTGTATATATATCATACTAAGATATATTATATATCATAATATCATGATAATTTAACAATTTAACATCTTTTTAGATATAATAAACATTGGTTTAACAACATTTAACATGATCGTTAACTTAAAGGTTTCAAATCAACATTTACATGTAACGATTAACGATGACTTAACGACTCAGTTAAAATGTATATACATGTAGTGTTTTAATATGTATTCATACACTTTTGAAAGACTCCAAGACACTTATCAAAATACTTCTACTTAACAAAAATGCTTACAATTACATCCTCGTTCAGTTTCATCATCAATTCTACTCGTATGCACCCGTATTCGTACTCGTACAATACACAGCTTTTATATGTATGTACTATTGGTATATACACTCCAATGATCAGCTCTTAGCAGCCCATGTGAGTCACCTAACACATGTGGGAACCATCATTTGGCAACTAGCATGAAATATCTCATAAAATTACAAAAATATTAGTAATCATTCATGACTTATTTACATGTAAACAAAATTACACATCCTTTATATCTAATCCATATACCAACGACCAAAAACACCTACAAACACTTTCATTCTTCAATTTTGTTCATCTAATTGATCTCTCTAAAGTTATATCTTCAAGTTCTAAGTGTTCTTCATAAATTCTATAAGTTCTAGTTTCATAAAATCAAGAATACTTCCAAGTTTGCTAACTTACTTCCAATCTTGTAAAGTGATCATCCAACCTCAAGAAATCTTTCTTATTTACAGTAAGATATCCTTCTAATACAAGGTAATACTCATATTCAAACTTTGATTCAATTTCTATAACTATAACAATCTTATTTCGAGTGGAAATCTTACTTGAACTTGTTTTCGTGTCATGATTCTGCTTCAAGAACTTTCAAGCCATCCAAGGATCCTTTGAAGCTAGATCCATTTGTCTCTTTTCAAGTAGGTTTATCCACCAAACTTGAGGTAGTAATGATGTTCATAACATCATTCGATTCATACATATAAAGCTATCTTATTCGAAGGTTTAAACTTGAAATCACTAGAACATAGTTTAGTTAATTCTAAACTTGTTTGCAAACAAAAGTTAATCCTTCTAACTTGACTTTTAAAATAAACTAAACACATGTCCTATATCTATATGATATGCTAACTTAATGATTTAAAACCTGGAAACACGAAAAACACCGTAAAACCGGACATACGCCGTCGTAGTAACACCGCGGGCTGTTTTGGGTTTGATAATTAAAAACTATGATAAACTTTGATTTAAAAGTTGTTCTTCTAGGAAAATGATTTTTCTTATGAACATGAAACTATATCCAAAAATCATGATTAAACTCAAAGTGGAAGTATATTTTTCAAAATGGTCATCAAGACGTCGTTCTTTCGACTGGAATGACTACCTCTTACATAAACTACTTGTAACTTATATTTCTGACAATAAACCTATACTTTTTCTATTTAGATTCATAAAATAGAGTTCAATATGAAACCATAGCAATTTGATTCACTCAAAACGGATTTAAAACGAAGAAGTTATGGGTAAAACAAGATTGGATATTTTTTTTGATTGTTGTAGCTACGGGAAATATTGTAACAATTCTATACAAATCATATGCTAGCTAACTTATATTATATTATACATGTATTCTAATATATTATGTAATCTTGGGATACCATAGATACGTATGCAAATGTTTTGACATATCATATCGACCCATGTATATATATTATTTGGAACAACCATAGATACTCTATATGCAGTAATGTTGGAGTTAGCTATACAGGGTTGAGGTTGATTCCAAAAATATATATACTTTGAGTTGTGATCTAGCCTGAGATGTGTATACACTGGGTCGTGGATTGATTCAAGATAATATATAACGATTTATTTCTGTACATCTAATTGTGGACAACTAGTTATAGGTTACTAACGAAGACAGCTGACTTAATAAACTTAAAACATTAAAACGTATTAAAAATGTTGTAAATATATTTTGAACATACTTTGATATATATGTTCATATTTGTTATAGGTTCGTGAATCGACCAGTGGCCAAGTCTTACTTCCCAACGAAGTAAAAATCTGTGAAAGTGAGTTATAGTCCCACTTTTAAAATCTAATATTTTGGGATGAGAATACATGCAGTTTTATAAATGTTTTACGAAATAGACACAAGTAAATGAAACTACATTATATGGGTGAATGATCGAAGCCGAATGTGCCTCTTTTACTTGGTAGCCTAAGAATTAATAAACCGATCTACTAATTGAGGCGAATCCTAAAGATAGATCTAGTGGGCCTAACGAACCCCATCCAAAGTACCGGATGCTTTAGTACTTCGATGTTATTTTTATCATGTCCGAAGGATTTCCCGGAATGATAGGGGATATTCTTATATGCATCTTGTTAATGTCGGTTACCAGGTGTTCACCATATGAATGATTTTTATCTCTATGTATGGGATGTATATTGAAATATGAAATCTTGTGGTCTATTATTATGATTTGATAATATATAGGTTAAACCTATAACTCACCAATATTTTTGTTGACGTTTTAAGCATGTTTATTCTCAGGTGATTATTAAGAGCTTCCGCTGTTGCATACTAAAATAAGGACAAGATTTGGAGTCCATGCTTGTATGATATTATGTAAAAACTATATTCAAGAAACTTATTTTTGATATAATATATTCTTATTGTAAACCATTATGTAATGGTCGTGTGTAAACGGTATATTTTAGATTATCATTATTTGATAATCTACGTAATGCTTTTAAACCTTTATAGATAAAATAAAGGTTATGGTTGTTTTAAAAAATGAATGCATTCTTTGAAAAACGTCTCATATAGAGGTCAAAACCTCGCGACGAAATCAATTAATATGGAACGTTTATAATCAATATGAACGGGACATTTCATTTATGATTTTGATAATGATAGTACATGAAGTAAATATGAGGATGATAATCAATTATGGTATATGATATGGTGATCATGATAATGATGATAAGATTATGACGATGATGAGGATGGTGTGATGATAATAATGAAGGCATGATGGTCATAATGGTATAAATTTTTATCATCATAAATATTACAAATTATTATTATTATTATTATTATTATTATTATTATTATTATTATTATTATTATTATTATTATTATTATTATTATTATTAAGTATTATAAGAGTATGGATTTAAAACTATGGTTGATATTATGATCATGTGTATGTTAAGTATGATATAAAATAAAAATAGATATAATTTATGTTAAGATATATTAAGATAAAATGATTACAATTACGATCATGAATATAGTTAAAGTAAATACAATCGAGAAGTATAATTAAAAGTACGTTTATAAGTAAGAGGCTTATAAATATAATTAAGTCACGATTAAATAAAATTATGATTTTTATTAAAAACTATCATTGTTATTAAAGATATCATTATTATTAAAAGTGTTATTATTTTAAAATTTTCATTTTTTATTAAACTTATCATTTTTACTAAAATTATTATTATTATTAAAAGTATCGTTAGTATTATTATCATTAAACATGATTTTATTATTATTATTATTATTATTATTATTATTATTATTATTATTATTATTTTCAAATTTAATTATTATTATTATCATTATTTTATTGTTATTATAATTATTATATTCTACAAACAATAGATATTTATATATATAAAAAATGTATATTTATATCATAAGTATACTAATATTAGATTTTTAAGATATTAACTAATATAACTTTAGTTATATTAATATAACATTTATTAAAGTATATATACATCATATAAGTATCCTAATAAATTATAAGGATTAATATAATTATGTATAAGGATATTAATCTATATCTATATATATTATAAAATATATATAAACTTAGTTGATTAATATTACAATGTGTTAATATATATATAATTGTTATAGGTTCGTGAATCCGAGGCCAACCTTGCATTGTTCAGTTCCGTCGTATGCATATTTATACTACAAAATATCGTATCGTGAGTTTCATTTGCTCCCATTTTTTAATGCTTTTGCAATATATATTTTTGAGACTGAGAATACATGCGCTGCTTTTATAAATGTTTTACAAAATAGACACAAGTACTCGAAATTACATTCTATGTTGGATTATGAATACCGAATATCACCCTTTTAGCTTGGTAGGCTAAGAATTAGGGAACAAACACCCTAATTGACGCGAATCTTAAAGGTAGATCTACGGGCACTAACTCCCCCCATACTGGAAAATGGTATGCTTTAGTACTTCGATTTTTTTTTATCGTGTCCGATGGATGTCCCTGAATGATGGGGATATTCTTATATGCATCTTGTTAATGTCGGTTACCAGGTGTTCAATCCATATGAATGATTATTTTTGTCTCTATGTATGGGATGTATATTTATGAGAAATGGAAATGAAAATCTTGTGGTCTATTAAAATGATGAAAATGATCTGTAAGACCCGAATATTTGTATTGTACATATGTGTATAAAAGTTACTCAAGTTTGGGGTTTTTGTTGCACATAATTAAAAAGACAAAAGATGCTGAACCGGGAGGTCGCGCGCCGCGCGGCTAGGTGGCGCGCCGCGCCATCTGTCTGCAACAGATTCCTTTCTTCTTTTTAAAATAGATATTTTGAGGGCAATTGTGTAATTTCACTTTGGGGCAGAATTTAATACCCTAGATCAGTTTTGGGGAGCTCATTTACTACTCCCACAACAACCTCATCTCCTCCAATTGAATTTTAGTGAGATAGTGCAATTCTTGAGAGAGAAAGCTCCATTTAAGGGTGAAAGAGGTTGAATCGGGTCTTGGTGCAAGTTTTAAATTCGTTCATCTAGTCGATAGCTACGTGGTGATTGTGTTGGTAAGTTATAAAACCCAATTTCTTACTTCAATTGCTTTAAGGGTTAGGTTTTGGGCTAGTGATGAACCAAAGACCCATTTTGTTAGTATTTTGGGGATTTTGGGTGATTATGGGTTATGAAGACTCATTGATGACTAACCTAGTGTTTGAATGTGTTAATTGGACTTTTGAGTCTTAAAATTTGGTTAGTTGGTGGCTAGAACACTTTTATAATATGTAAATGGGTGTTATTGGGTATGGATGACCCAAATGGGTGTGTTGACTTTGAAATGGGTCAAATGAGTCTTTAATGACCTAAGTGGCCTAGCAAGTATGAAAACGAGTTAACCTTGTGACCTAAATGTGTTTTAAACCCATCTTGATGAATGATTAGGGTTTTGGTGGGTGTTGACCCAATTTAGGGTTAAGGGTGCAAATGGGTTGAAATTGCACCTTGGGTCAAAATGGCTTAGAATGGTGAAAGGGTTTGGTTGACCGACTTGAGTTTACGTTTAATGAGGTGTATAATATGATAGGTACGTTACTTTGAGGTCTTGCAAGCTCGGGTATCTTTTCACAAGACTTTGAGGTGAGTGGAATAATTGTATGCGTATGTATATAATGTATCTATTTGTTGTAGCGTGAAATGTGTAGTGTCGAGGTGCTAAGACACCATGTTTCATGTGAAGAGTGTAGCATCGAGGTGTTAAGATGCCACTCGGGTGTAGCATCGAGGTGTTAAGATGCCACCTAGGAGTGTAGTGTCGAGGTGTTAAGACACCACTCCGTAAATTAATGAGTGATGCATCGAGGTGTTAAGATGCCACTCGGGGTGATGTGCAGAGGTGTTAAGGTGTCACCCTAGGGGTTAGTGGTGCGAGGTGTTAAGTGCCCTAACGGATGTTGTGAACACCGATGGCGTTTTCGCGAGCGCCGTTCCCTTGTACTATTGGTTAACCATGGTTATTTGTGTTGTAAGCATATTATATTATTCGAGTTATATTCATATGCGGTTGTTATGCTAGCTTGTGGTATTGGAGATTTATAGCTTGCTATTGTGACGATAAGCTAAATGTTTATGCTAGCGTGTTTGCGGTTTGGTGTGTAAGTGTATGCAAGTAGGTATAATTATATATGTATTCGTATAATTATTGCATTCACTAAGCTTTGCTTACCCTCTCGTTGTTTACTATTTTTATAGGTTCGGTTGTAGACAAGGGTAAGGGCATTATCATGGAATAGAGATTCCCGCTTTGTTGATTAGGGCACGCTTTTTGGAAGTTTAGTTCTTGGAGTTTGACCGAGACTTGGGTAGTTTAATCCCAAACGCCATGCTCGTAGTGTAGTTTGGTACTTAAACTTTTTGGCGGTCGAAACTCATATTTTGTATTAAACTCGTAAAACGGCCGAAGTGGGCCCCGGTTTGTAAAACTTATTTTACGTTTGAATTGTGTTAGTTTTACATATTTGAATGTGTAGTTAAAAGCGTGTCGTCTAAAAATGTCGGGAACTAGTCAATCTTTTTCGCATTTTGAGACTTTCCGGACAGACCCGAATGTCGCGCCGCGCGGCCATCCTGGTGCGCTGCGCCAGTTCACTGTGCAGCAAATTTTTTTTTTTTATTTTGTATTTTTCACGTGGTTTGCTCGCGGGTTGGTTTGGGTTGTTACAAGTGGTATCAGAGCATGGTCTAAGGGATTTAGGTGACTTGAGATAGGCGCCTAGACTTAGACTTTTTGTGTGTGCGCTATGCGGGACTTGTAGGACTTTGGGTCGGATCGGGATTAGTTTGTGCATAGGTTTATGTAAACTAATCATGCGCTATTTGTTATGTATGTTTAGCGAGCATCGAGCGAGTTGGACGTTGTACTAGCAAGTTAATGTGACGTGCTCGCGTAACAATGATTAGCTACCATTGTTACGGGCGCAAATCGTGTCAAACAAGTAATGTACGACGATTGTTGAGCGAGATGGAGTAGTGTGGCGTATGTGTATGTATATATATATAATTTGTCCTTCCGTTGGTGGTTTAACCTAATTCGTTTTATAGAATGAAGACGAGAAACGGTCCCGAACATGATAACGGAAGTACAAGCGGGGACGCCGAGTTCTCAACCAAGGTCGAGGCCGTCTTTAAGAAGTTAAAAGCGGATTTTCTTGCAGACGTTCGAAAGGTATTTCAAGATTCGGTTGATGAGCAAATAACCGATCTAATTAATGAACGAATGAAAACCACTATCGAAGAGGCCCTTGACGCTAGGAATATCTATCCTCGCGGTAAAGGAGGTGAAGGAAGGCGGGACTTCCACTACAAGAACTTCAAGGATGCTCAACCCCAGATGTTTAATGGGGTGCGGGATCCTTTAAAAAGTACATGTTGGATCTCCGATATTGAGGGAGCTTTCCGTACCGCGGAATGTCCTCCCGAAAAGAAGACGAGGTATGGTTCTAGCATGTTACGCGAAGAAGCTAAGTTGTGGTGGGACGATAAAATCAACTTGTATGGTGAAGAACAATGTATGGGCTTGACATGGGAGGAGTTCAAGAAAGAATTTTTCAGAGAATACCGAACTTCATCCGATCTCGATAGAATCCGGGACGAGTTGCACCATTTGCAACAAAGGTCAATGGACTTGGTTACACTCAAGTCTACATTCTTGGCAAAGACTCGTTTTTGCCCGGAATATGTGGGTGATGATCATAAGCTCATGAAGGATTTCTACCGTACTTTGAATGATGAGTACAAGGGGAAGATTAGTCGGGGTATGGCTAAGTCTTTTGATGAATTGTTCGAGCTGGCTCGGGGTTTTGAGCTGGAGGTTCCAAGAAAGAGTGATTTCATGTTTTCCAAAAGAAAGTTTGAAGGTTCTAGTTACTCTAATGTCTCAAGCAAGAAGAGCAAGAGCAAGAAGGGGGCCGAAAGTGTCAATAGTGCGAAGAAGGGCACTACCGGCGGGTTTTCTTATACGTGCTACAACTGTGGGCAACCTGGTCATATGGCTCGTGAGTGTCCGAAACCACCTTCCGGAAACAAAATCACTTGTTTTAATTGCGGCAAAGAGGGGCATAAGAAGCCGGAGTGTCCCGATTTGCGAAATGATAATGTGAAGCGGTTAGAGAAGGCGGTGGGTACGACTAGGGGTTGCAACTACTTGATGACTAATGATGAAGCCAAACAATCGAACGAAGTTGTCTCAGGTACTTTCATGGTTAATTCTAATCCGGCGAGGATTCTTTCTGATAGCAGTGCAAATTTGTCGTTTATGTCTCCTAAATTTGTGCCTAAACTTGATAGACCATTAGCTAAGTTGAGTTGTCCGGTAGAAGTCGAAATAGCGAACGGCAAGACGGTGCTAGTGGTTGATGTGTGTGAAAATTGTGTTGTTGTTTTTGGTGCCGAAACCTTTAAAATTAATCTTATTCCAATGACCTTGGGCGACTTTGATATTGTCGTTGGTATGGATTGGCTTGATCGTTATAGAGCCGATATTGCATGCCATGATAAGTTTATTCGTGTGAAGACCCCAAGTGGGGGAGAGTTGACTATTCATGGTGATAGGCGGAGGAGACCAGTGCCGATATGCACTTTTGCACGGGCACATCGTCATGTTGTTACCGGCGGCATGGCTTTCCTTGCTCATGTTGTTGATACTCGTAATGAGCCGCCACCCATTCGTGAAATTCCGGTTGTTAGTGATTTCGAAGACGTTTTTCCGGACGTATTACCGGGTGTTCCGGCGGAAAGACAAGTTGAATTTCGCATCGAGTTGGTTTCGGGGGCTACCCCCATTGCTAAAACTCCTTATCGTTTAGCGCCAACGGAGATGCAAGAGTTGTTAAATCAAATTCAAGAATTGCTCGAGAAGGGTTTTATTCGACCGAGTGCTTCACCGTGGGGCGCTCCGGTGTTATTTGTGAAGAAGAAAGATGGTAGTATGTGTATGTGCATTGATTACCGTGAGTTGAATAAAGTGACGATCAAGAATCGTTATCCATTACCTAGGATTGACGATTTATTTGATCAACTTCAAGGTGCAACGTATTTCTCTAAGATCGACCTACGGTCCGGCTATCACCAAATGCGGGTCCGTGAGGAAGACATTGAGAAAACGGCTTTTAGAATGCGGTATGGGCATTTTGAGTTTGTGGTGATGCCTTTTGGTCTTACGAATGCACCGGCGGCATTCATGGATCTTATGAACCGAGTGTGCCAACCTATGTTGGACAAGTCGGTAATAGTGTTCATCGACGACATACTAGTCTATTTAAAAAGTATGAACGAACATGAACGTCATTTGCGTGAAGTATTGAAGACCTTACGAAAGGAGAAGTTGTATGCTAAGTTCTCCAATTGTGAATTTTGGCTAAGGGAAGTCCAATTCCTTGGTCATATTGTGAACAAAGACGGTATTCAAGTAGATCCGGGGAAGATAGAGACAGTGAAGAGTTAGGACGACCGACTACGCCTACGGAAATCCGAAGTTTTCTCGGATTGGGAAGTTATTATCGTCGTTTTATCCAAGACTTTTCTAAGATTGATTCTCCATTGACGAAATTGACGAGGAAGAATGCTAAGTTTAATTGGGAGAACGAGTAAGAAATTGCTTTTCAATTGTTAAAAGAGAAGTTGTGTTCCGGTGTTAGTGTTGCCGGAAGGGGTAGAAGACATGGTGGTTTATTGTGATGCTTCCTTAAATGGGCTCGAGTGTGTTCTTATGCAAAGGGGTAAAGTTATTGCTTATGCCTCTCGACAATTAAAGGAACACGAAACGAGGTACCCGACTCATGATCTTGAAATGGCGGCGGTGGTACATGCGTTGAAAATTTGGCGCCATTACTTGTATGGTGTCAAGTGTATGATATATTCGGATTATAAGAATTTGAAACATCTTTTCACTCAAAGAGATTTGAATTATCGTCAACGTAGGTGGATGGATGTGGTGAAAGACTACGATTGTGAGATACTTTATCATCCAGGTAAGGCGAATGTTGTCGCGAATGCGTTGAGTCGAAAGAGTCAACATCCGGCGATAAAAGTGGGGTCGTTACGTTTGATTATTTCCAACGATTTTCTTGAGAATCTTGGCGAGATTCAAATAGAGGCTTACGTTCATAATAAGCATGTGGAACGAATCATGGGCCAATCGGAGTTCATTACTATGGGCCCACGTGGTTTGTTGTCCTTTCAAGGAAGGGTGTGGGTGCCTAAGATGGGTGATTACCGACGGGTGCTACTTGATGAAGCACATAAGTCAAGATATTCCATTCATCCGGGCGCGACAAAAATGTATCATGACTTGAAGAAAGATTATTGGTGGCCGGGCATGAAACGTGATGTTGTGAAGTATGTTGAGCAATGTGTCACGTGTTTACAAGTAAAAGCCGAACACCAAAAGCCGTATGGTAAGTTGCAACCGTTAGAAATCCCGAAATGGAAATGGGAGCATATTACCATGGATTTCATTACAAAGTTACCTAAAACGGCGAGAACCCAATTCGATTCGATTTGGGTTATAGTTGACCGATTGACAAAAAGCGCTTTCTTTCTTCCCATTAAAGAAGCGATATCGTCGGAGGCCTTGGCTAATTTGTTTATCAAGGAAGTGGTCTCGCGACATGGAGTTCCTATATCTATTATTTCGGATCGAGATACCCGTTTTACATCTCGGTTTTGGGAAAAGTTTCATGAAGATATGGGTACGCAATTGAAGTTGAGCACGGCGTATCATCCTTAAACGGACGGTCAAACCTAACGTACAAATCAAACTTTGGAAGATATGGTACGAGCGTGCATCATTGACTTCGGTGGTAGTTGGGATGAGCATTTGCCTTTGGTGGAATTCTCGTACAATAATAGTTATCATACTAGTATCGGGATGCCACCTTACGAAATGCTTTATGGACGTAGGTGTCGAACTCCCGTTTGTTGGGGAGAAGTGGTTCAAAGAGAGATCGGGAGTAATGATTTGGTTTTAGAGACCAATAGCAAGATCGATTTGATTCGGGAACATTTGAAGAAGGCTCAAGATAGGCAAAAGTCGTATGCCGATAGACGTAGGCGATTAATTGAGTTCCAAGAAGGCAATATGGTGATGCTTAAGGTTTCACCATGGAAGGGTATTATTCGATTTCAAAAACGGGGAAAGTTAGCTCCTCGGTTTATTGGGCCGTTCAAGGTTTTAGCTCGTGTTGGTGAAGTTGCATATCGATTAGAATTACCCGAAGAGCTTGCGGGGATCCATAATACATTTCATGTTTCCCACCTCTGTAAGTGTCTTGCGGATGATTCCTCATGGATGCCTTTAGACAAGATCGAGCTAAACAACAAGTTAGAATATGTCGAAGAACCGATTGCTATCCTTGACGCGAAGGTGAAAATGTTGAGGAATAAAGAGGTGAGGACCTTTAAGGTTCAATGGCGACGAAGTAAAGGTTCCGAGTTCACTTGGGAGCCCGAAGAGTTCGTGTTAGTTTATCTTCCCTCGTGTCATGCGGCTTGGATTGCGAGGACGCAATCCGAATAAGTGGGGGAGAGTTGTAAGACCCGAATATTTGTATTGTACATATGTGTATAAAAGTTACTCAAGTTTGGGGTTTTTGTTGCACATAATTAAAAAGACAAAAGATGCTGAACTGGGAGGTCGCGCGCCTGTCTGCAACAGATTCCTTTCTTCTTTTTAAAATAGATATTTTGAGGGCAATTGTGTAATTTCACTTTGGGGCAGAATTTAATACCCTAGATCAGTTTTGGGGAGCTCATTTACTACTCCCACAACAACCTCATCTCCTCCAATTGAATTTTAGTGAGAGAGTGCAATCCTTGAGAGAGAAAGCTCCATTTAAGGTTGAAAGAGGTTGAATCGGGTCTTGGTGCAAGTTTTAAAGTCGTTCATCTCGTCGATAGCTACGTGGTGATTGTGTTGGTAAGTTATAAAACCCAATTTCTTACTTCAATTGCTTTAAGGGTTAGGTTTTGGGCTAGTGATGAACCAAAGACCCATTTTGTTAGTATTTTGGGGATTTTGGGTGATTATGGGTTATGAAGACTCATTGATGACTAACCTAGGGTTTGAATGTGTTGATTGGACTTTTGAGTCTTAAAATTTGGTTAGTTGGTGGCTAGAACACTTTTATAATATGTAAATGGGTGTTATTGGGTATGGATGACCCAAATGGGTGTGTTGACTTTGAAATGGGTCAAATGAGTCTTTAATGACCTAAGTGGCCTAGCAAGTATGAAAACGAGTTAGCCTTGTGACCTAAATGTGTTTTAAACCCATCTTGACGAATGATTAGGGTTTTGGTGGGTGTTGACCCAATTTAGGGTTAAGGGTGCAAATGGGTTGAAATTGCACCTTGGGTCAAAATGGCTTAGAATGGTGAAAGGGTTTGGTTGACCGACTTGAGTTTGCATTTAATGAGGTGTATAATATGATAGGTACGTTACTTTGAGGTCTTGCAAGCTCGGGTATCTTTTCACAAGACTTTGAGGTGAGTGGAATAATTATATGCGTATGTATATAATGTATCTATTTGTTGTAGCGTGAAATGTGTAGTGTCGAGGTGCTAAGACACCATGTTTCACGTGAAGAGTGTAGCATCGAGGTGTTAAGATGCCACTCGGGTGTAGCATCGAGGTGTTAAGATGCCACCTAGGAGTGTAGTGTCGAGGTGTTAAGACACCACTCCGTAAATTAATGAGTGATGCATCGAGGTGTTAAGATGCCACTCGGGGTGATGTGCTGAGGTGTTAAGGTGCCACCCTAGGGGTTAGTGGTGCGAGGTGTTAAGTGCCCTAACGGATGTTGTGAACACCGATGGCGTTTTTGCGAGCGCCGTTCCCTTGTACTATTGGTTAACCATGGTTATTTGTGTTGTAAGCATATTATATTATTCGAGTTATATTCATATGTGGTTGTTATGCTAGCTTGTGGTATTGGAGATTTATAGCTTGCTATTGTGACGATAAGCTAAATGTGTATGCTAGCGTGTTTGCGGTTTGGTGTGTAAGTGTATGCAAGTAGGTATAATTATATATGTATTCGTATAATTATTGCATTCACTAAGCTTTGCTTACCCTCTCGTTGTTTACTATTTTTATAGGTTCGGTTGTGGACAAGGGTAAGGGCATTATCATGGAATAGAGATTCCCGCTTTGTTGATTAGGGCACGCTTTTTGGAAGTTTAGTTCTTGGAGTTTGACCGAGACTTGGGTAGTTTAATCCCAAACGCCATGCTCGTAGTGTAGTTTGGTACTTAAACTTTTTGGCGGTTGAAACTCATATTTTGTATTAAACTCGTAAAACGGCCGAAGTGGGCCCCACTTTGTAAAACTTATTTTACGTTTGAATTGTGTTAGTTTTACATATTTGAATGTGTGGTTAAAAGCGTGTCGTCTAAAAATGTCGGGAACTAGTCGATCTTTTTCGCATTTTGAGACTTTCCGGACAGACCCGAATGGCCCGCCGCGCCAGTTCACTGTGCAGCAAATTTTTTTTTTTTTATTTTGTATTTTTCACGTGGTTTGCTCGCGGGTTGGTTTGGGTAGTTACATGATCGATTATGATAAACTAATGAACTCACCAACCTTTTTGGTTCACACTTTAAAGCATGTTTATTCTCAGGTATGAAAAAAATCTTCCGCTGTGCATTTGCTCATTTTAGATATATTACTTGGAGTCATTCATGACATATTTCAAAAGACATTGCATTCGAGTCGTTGAGTTCATCAAGATTATTATTAAGTCAATTATAGTTGGATATATTATGAAATGGTATGCATGCCGTCAACTTTCGATGAAATGAAAGTTTGACTTTTAAAAACGAATGCAATATTTGTAAAATGTATCATACAGAGGCCAAGTACCTCGCGATGTAACAAAATGTAATGTATTCGTCCAGATGGATTAGGATGGGTCTTTACAGGTGGTATCAGAGCGGTGGTCTTAGCGAACCAGGTCTTGCATTAGTGTGTCTATTTGATAGTTGTTTAGACGCATTAGTGAGTCTGGACTTCGACCGTGTCTGCATGTCAAAGGTTTTGCTTATCATTTAGTGTCGAAAATTACCTACTTATCATCCTTAGGAAATTATCTGCTTATCATTCTTAGTCTAGACACATCTTACTGCATTGATTTCCTAAATAGTGTATAGACAAAATTTATATCTTAGCGTATCTGCTAATTTATATCTTAGAGTATCTATTACGGTAAACTTTGTCTGATATCTTCCGTAAATTTCTCCGTAATTTAAGGGATCCTGGTACTATATATATCTATGCATATTATGCATTGAGAATACCATCCAACTATCATTTGCTATCACTAAACATTTCATACCAAAAATCTTTTCTGTGATCGCGTAAGATGGCCTCTACGAATCGACCAAGTTCATCTGACTCCGAAGACAGCGTAACGGGAGCGCACCAACCGATCAACTACCGTGATTACTGGAGAAAATGGGGGTAGGTTTGTGACATACTCAACCTATGGAGAAGGGAAGAAGGTACTCCATATCATGAGCCGAATCTACCGCCTAACATCGGAGTACTCGACCCGCTCACTGGCGAACCTGTTCGCAACACTATTTATATCCTCTTTGCGAGAATTTTTCATCTTGAGGCTACCATTAACGGAACTAGAGAAGATATCCAACCTCCACCTCACACTGATAACCAGCCAGGGTTAGTAGAAGAAGTCAACGAGCTTCGCGCTCGAGTAGTGGCTTTGGAAATTATGGTGCAAAAATTACCAGCTTCAGCAACATCACCGACATCAACAGCACCACCAGCATCATCACCAATAGCACCAATACCACCAACAACACAAACCTCAACATCCACATCCCAAGCCTCAATTTCACAATCTGTCCCACGAACATCAACATCATACGCACCATAGATACCAAGGAGTACCAACAACAATGAACGATGAAGTATTGATCTATAACTTCATTGAAGAAATATTCTGCGAAGAATATGTGGTTTCTAAAAGTTTTAGAGATTATGTATTCTAGTTCTAACCGAAAATCAAATGAGCTTAATATCATATTAACTCATTAAATTCATGATTTCATCTGAAGAAAATATATATGTATATATATTTTCATAAAGATTGTAATTAAAAGATTCTCTTGTACAAACTGTTAATGGTGAAAATATTTTAACGGGTAGGTAATACCCGAAGAATATTTAGATTTCACATTAATAAGTTACACTGTACATTCTTCAATTTAGAATCAGCAGTCATTAACATTACTGCTCAAATCCACACATATACGTATCCATTCACCAAAGAATAACCATTTTCATTCCAATTCAATTTCATATACGAGTTTCTGCCGATCAAAATCCAAGTCAAGATTTGACAAGTGGCATAATGAAGAAAATAATGAATAAAATAAAATTGATTAGTAACCAATTAATTAACTACGTAAAATTTTAAACCGATACTAACCAAATCCTAGCTGATTGTTCCTAGCTAACTGTTCCTATATGACTATGTCATTATAATATACTAGTTTTGGTTGAACCATTGGACTATTGGACTACTATCATGGATAATTAAAAAGTATTAAAAGAGTAGGAAATAGTAATTACAACACATTTTGACTTAAAAGATCGTAAATAAATTACATCTACTACAGTTAAATATTTCCTCAAGTTGCCACTTGATTTAATCTTAAATATCCTTTGTATCTTAGCGATTACAATCAGCGTTTAATCATCTAAAAACATAATTCTCTTGAAACCACCTCGGATTGATAACCGATGATTCAGATATGGTAGCATTAAATGCAGAAGAAACGGCAAAATTGTAGATGGTATAAATGGTCAAGAGTTTGATAATAATTAATGGAAGGTTGGGAACGCTCGATAGAAAATTTGGTACTGAAAAAACGGATTGAGCTAACCATGAAGGAGACCAAGGACAAATACAAGAACCATACCCTATATTCAAAGAATCCGGGTAATTCAGGATACATTGAAATCTTTAGAGAATATCTTGCTCCGAAGTCATGTTAAAATCTTGCGGAAAATTTTTCTTCATCAACCTTCGAACTTAGAAATTCCAAAATATCATCATAAATATCTCCGACATTTCTGAGGATATTTTCATAAATATTCTTTTCCGAAATTATCTACCTCTTCGTGTTTTTTGTATTCCATTATATTGGAAACTTCTGTAAAATCTAAGTATAAATTATGAATGAATTGTGGAGAAGTGTTGGAAATTGAAGCATGGGTTAGTATAATATAATGACGCCCGACCAACGTGATTATATTACAGTAAGTCATGCTGAGTTTCTAATGAGACGTGATTATGGTTCACAGTAGATCATACCATCATCATGTGTCATGTTACATAACTCTTTCATTCTACTTAATCTCTAAACATATCAAGAAAATATATATTCTTGATAGTTCTATCTTATGTAATTCTGATAATGTAACTAATCAAATCGTAAGAATATGTACCTTCGTGCTTTAAACGTTATAATTATCCGAAACTCCATACTTACAAATTCTGGACCGTTACTCGCTTTACTAGAGGTCGAGAAGATAATAAAAAGGCAAAGAGTTCCGAAACATAAGGGAAGATATAAAACTCGACAACAACATAGAAATCACAAACCGTGTACATTAATATGAATAGCAATATAAAGACACAGGGGTATGATAAACACAATAAACCCAAGAGCATAGTAGAAGTAAATAGATTCCTCCGGTGGTAGATGAAAATGGAGAATGATCGATATGAAAGTCAGGAATATATCCAAAATTAAAACTGAATGAAGCATATTGACTGATGATTTGGAAGTATGAATTAAAGAAAATGGGAGTAGTGGGAAATAATGGAACGGAAGAAGTTCATTTATAGTGGAAATACCAGACAAAGTAATCGAGACAGATGATTGCATTTAATTAAAGAGATCTTAATTTCCATAAATCCTGAAGAATCAGATTTTATAGATTTTCAAGATTTTTTTTTAATTCCTTGAATTCCGGAATTCAAACGTGACTACGTCAAAAGTAAGACGAATCTTAAATTCCTTATTCCGTTCTTTTGTGATAGCTTCAGCCGTACACTTCGAGTAATTGAATTATTTTATCCATGATACTCAATGTTGATAAAATTCTATTTTCAATTTATACTCGCCATGAAAACATTTTTATTGTTGTCCATGACAACCCCACTCAAATTTCGGGACGAAATTTCTTTAACGGGTAGGTACTGTGATGACCCGAAAATTTCCAACCAAATTTAAACTTGATCTTTAATTGATTTCTACACGATAAGCAAAGTCTGTAATGTAGTCTCATAAACTTTGAACTGTGTTCATGTATACATCTAACCTTTGAACTGTTATATGGATTTAGTTAACCTTTGCCTATTCCCGACGATTCACGAACAACTAATTATAAATAGATATGTGTGTGTTTATATAAATAATAATTTGAAATATAATTTGAAGTATTATATGTTGTTGTTATTAAAATTAATTATATAAAATAAAATAAAGATAAGATATGATAATAATTATTATTTAACACATATCTATATATATAAATGATATATATTAAAAATAAATATTTAATGATTGTAATAACCATTTGTCATTTCAATAAACAAGTAAGATGCGAGTTTGTGAGCGTATTAAAATAAATATTAGACGAACCTTTTTGAGAACAAGTTTCACATTTGATAACTAAAATAAATAAAGTTATTTAATGTAAAAATTTGGGATATTTTCGAAAACTTATATCCGCCACTGATTATCGACGAAGCACGATATGACACTCGAATTAAAAGTGTCGACAGTATACTTCTTAATTAAACCCGTGAACTTGTGAGTTATTAATTAGTGACACAGTTTTCTCTTAACTTTTCAATTGGGATGTATGATATTTTATTTTATATTATATTATTATTTATATGTTCTATTATTTATATATAGATATAGATTGAGACTTTGATATTAATCATGTACCTACCCATCCACCTATTTCTTTGTCTAATATCACGGACTTTAATTGATTGATCAATCACAACCCACTTTCTGTTTTCTCTCCGAATCATGAACACCTACTTTCATTCCATAATTGAAATTACTTTTGAGTTTCACTGTGTTTAATTTGAGATTCTTGTTTCCTTTTTTTCTTCTATCTTTCATATTCATCTATCTATTCCTTTATATATGAACACCTTGCTCACCATCTTGAAAACCCAACACCAACACATCACCACCCTCTACCACCTATTCAAAATCCATGTTGCTGGACAATACCACACCCGAATCACCATAATCGATTTCTGTTTCTTTCTTCTTTTGAAGAATACAAACACCATCTGTAACAACCCTGGATTTTTCAACGTTTATTTATTAATAATCATAATTATTAATACTTGAGATTTAATGAATGTATTTTAGTACATTTACTTGACACCGTACTTGACTTTAAATGCCCGAAACGTCTTTGTGACACGCGAAACTTTCACGAATAATATTTTTAGAATATTATTTACATTCATGATTGATTTTATTAATCATTTTAATTAACTAAGGTTATTAGTTAATTACTTGGGCTTTTATTGGATTTACTTGTTAGTTACTTAAACTTGGGCTTTTATAAATGTTAATGGACTTAAGAACCCACCCTACATACTTAATGGACTCATTAGCCCAACTTATCATGTAAGTATTACTTATGGCTTAACTAGTTTGATTATTACATAAAGAATCTAGTTACTTGCTTAGTTACACTATGTTCCCATGCACACACCTTGTAACCACCTTTTAAGCTAATAACATGCAAAGATCTAGTGGACACTTCCTCTTTTTGGCCTCCCTTGGGCCGTTAGTTTTGATGTGGTTAAAGGGGGATTCCAAATTTTTTTTTGTTACTTATCACTTTTATTACTTCATACTTCTCACTCACACACATACTTGCAACTTCTTTTTCTCTCATTTGCTCTCAAAAATTGTAGGTAACAAAGCTTAAATTTCTTCCTTTTCTTTTGACCAAAACCGTAGCTAGATCATTCATCATCATCATCTTTGTTTGTTGTTTGATTTCTTGTTAGTTGTAGTTGTTTACTTACTCACTTGTTCTTGTTTGTTACTTACTTACATGTTACAAGAATCAAACTCTTTAGTTTGATTCTCCATATTATCTTGTATTTACAAGAACACACAAGAACTTAACTTACTAGTTATGATTCTACATTTAATTTCTTAAAAGATTTAAGGTTCATGTGTTGTAAATCATACTTATAATTCATGTTAGTAAACTTTAAAGTTTACTTTCTTAAAGATCAAACTTTGGTTTGAATCTTTAAAGTATGAACAACCTTGAACTAACTACTTGTTTACTTGGTTATTTCTTTATATTATGCACTTTTACATTTCATGTTTGTTGGTTGTTATTGGTCAAATGTTACTAGTTAAATTTGATCTCATTAATCTTGAACTAAAATTAACTTTGAAAGTTCAAGAACATGTAAGTAAGCTTTCTATAATTATAACTTGGTACACTTATGTTAGATCTAGACTTTTGAGTCTTGGATCTTCAAGATCAAACTAAGAACTATGTTCTATAACTCAAGATCTTGATTTCATAAGTTCACTTTCAAGTTTGTAACTTATTATTAGTTTTAAAGTTCATGTATGTGTTAGATCTAAGACTTTGATGTAACCTTGGTTCATCAAAACACTTGCAACACTTAAGTGAGTTGTGCTTCATGTCTTAGACTTACACTTGGGTTATGATGGTCAAACCTTGGTGAAAACGATGCAAACACGTCAACGAGTTGTACACTTGAAGCTATATGCATCAAGGATGAGAACCATGATAAGCATCAAGCACCAAGAACTACCGGAACCTACTGACCCTACTGTTCTACTGTTTCTGTGACTGACCCGTACAACCTGGGCTACTGTAACTATGATTTTCAGATATCTCTGTTCGAGTAGATAACTTTTCATATAGGACTCGTCTTAATCCTGGTTAAGGTTTAGGATTTATGGCCCCCCGATCGTCACTATGTCCATTTAACGTTGTGCTGAAAATTCTGACCTACTCGCACTTAGACCGTCGCCACGGTCAAACGAAGACGAGTTTACTTCTGTAATTTTTACCACAACTAAAGGACTCATAGATGGAGCCATGGCCACTGGTCTCACCTTATTTCAGTAGGTATAGAGGCCGTGGTGACTGACCGAACTCAGCCTTTGTTTTAAACTCTTTTCATGAACGAAACTTATTTTACACCTTTTGTTTGATGATGAATGATGATGACCTTTAAGACCTAATTTACATACTTTTAAACCTATTGGGACGATTTACTGACTTAGTGACATTTGACTTAGGTTGAGGACCCGTTTGGACAACCTACATACTTGCTTATTTCCCGAGTCATACTTTACCGATACTTTATCATTGTGAGTTATAGCATTCCCTTTTTACTTTAACTTATTTTGGGAACTGAGAATACATGCGGATTTTATGTTTTACATACTAGGCACGAGTACTTAAACTTATATATGTGTGGGTTATACAACGGCATAAACATTCCCTTTAGCTCGGTAACGTTTAATCATTGGTTTTTGAACCGTGAACGCGAATCTTAGATATGGATCCATAGGGTTTGACATCCCCACTCGGGCTAGTCGCGCTAGCAGTCAACGAGTGTTTAATACTTCGTAAACATACGCACTTGCCAAGTGTACTTTCAGGGGGTGATATATTATTAAACGTTAAGTTAGTTACCGAGTGCCCACGGTTAAACATATACGTTATCATAATGATTTGAACTACTGTTTTGAAACGCTCTTTGTAGCACTGAAATCTCGTGGCCTAACTTTTATTACTGTTATACTTAAACTATAGCTCACCAACCTTTGTGTTGACGTTTTTAAGCATGTTTTTCTCAGGTGCTTAAGGTTTGCTTGCTTCCGCTGTACTAGTCGTGCTTTGTAGATACCCGCTGCGCTTATTAGAGATGTCACCGCATGAAATGTTATTTTGCATTCAAACATGATACCTTTGAACGTTATATTTGTAACGACCTACGGGTCACGTACTATTACTTATGCTTGCTATTCGTAGAAGCATACCTTTGGGTTGTTAAACATTTGATGTTGGTTAAGACATCACTTTTTTTATGAATGCAAACTCTTTTTGAAATCGCATATAGTACTTAACCTTGTAATGATCCTGTTGTTGATGGTCCGTACATGTTGATTTAGTACGGGGCATCACATTTGGTATCAGAGCATTGGTTGTATTGAATTAGGTTGCATTAGTGAGTCTAAGACCGACCCGAGTAGGATTCACTAATAGGATTAATCTACAACTTGCTAGTTTACTTGTTTATGCGGAACCTGCTGCATGCTACTGTGTTATATTACTGCATGATACTACTTACTACTACTACTACATGCCACTGCTCACTTCTACTACTGTATGAACTTACTACATGCTACCGTTTCCTTTTACTGCTATGTAAATTCGCTGTATGCTTTTGCTTACTCTCACTACTACATGCTACTATCTGCTTTTAACATGTTATTTCGGTATGATACTGTTACTATTGCCATGCTACGTGCTGCTGTAAATGATCTAGACTGCTGTAGTTGTTATGCCTGATTACGCGCTTGCTACATGTCTATTATTCGCTGTACCGACATGGAGAACATATCCTTCCCAGTTCAGATGTTTTCCTGAACTACTTTCCCGCTCGTCTAACCCTAAGAACTAGTAGTGTAATCTACCTGTTACTACTGTTCCACCGTTCCAGAGATCGAAGCATCTCTTCACGCAATCTAGAAGATTGTTCAGTTGATACATACCCTGTACGCTTTCATGACCGTCACTTAACTCTTTCATTCTTTACCACTGCTCGACTATCTAACAACACTTCTGGACTTAGGTCCCTAACACTCATAGACATTGGATAAGTCGGGAGGACATCTCCTTTCACAAGGTCATAGTACCTTCTACTGATGCTCAAACACATCGTATTACTACTTGCTACACGTACAACCCGACGCGAGACCCGGATTGAATATTTAGAAGGAACCTAACAACGTTACCTGAATCCGAATCTTTGAAGAAACTTCGGGACACTTAAGCATTAATACATGGTCTACGGAACCTACGTACCCACAGCGAGAAACTGCGAGATTAGTTATGTCAATTCTATTTTGAGATGGCATAGATAAAGCACCATTAGATGAAATTGTGTATAATTGGAAGTGATCATGTTACATTGACCATATGGATTGATATTGGAATGAACGTACGATTTAGTACAATATAATGACGCCAGGCCAGCGTGATTATATTGAAGTAAATCATGCAGGAGTTCCATTGTTACTACATGAGGAATATGGGGTGATCCAGGGAAAATTTTGTTAGGAATCACTTGAGCATACACATTGTAGCCTGTTAAAGGTAGGGAAAGAATAACCACGTAGCCCAGATACTGTACAAGAAGGGCCATGATTGCAGAATTGATAACCCGAAAATTTGTATTAGAGATCGACACCCTGGACATTTAAGGAAAAAGTTCTCAAATAGGAAACACCTTGTACTGACTTGCGGTAGCGCAATCGTTATCTCAGTTATGGAAACTCGCATGGATCCTGATCTTAGTTAGGGTACGTTTCATCACAATGTTTTATTGTCTCAAGGTTGTTTAATACTTGAACGATAGAAACCTTATATTTAAGCACCTTAGCGTTATGACTAATAAGCCATTAACAACCATGAAGGTTAAGTATTCTATAGGACAAGCAAATGGTAAGCTGAGAAAGATAGAGGAATAATTTAATGTAGTACTTTAGGATTAACAGGTGGGTCATTTGGGGATGACCTCATATTAACCAAACTTGGAAGTTTTAATGTAGTAGTTGAAAAGGATTAGTTACCTACACACAGGCATATGTTATTTGAGAAGATTGATAAACTTTTCACAGCATTATAATAAGATTGGTTGGAATAAACCTTAAGATTTACCTAACACCCGTCAATTTGGGAAATTGGATGCAATAGTTGGGATGAACTTTGGGATTAACCTAATACCCATCAAGTTAGGAAACTTGATGAAATAGTTGGAACGAACTGACTTTCAAGGATGAAAGCGGAATTTATTTATAACGAGGAAAATTTATTCGTATACCTCGCAAGAATGGTGAAATTATTATGGGAAGAGGTGTAGCCCGAAAACTGAACCTTATTAGTTACATGACAACAACCCGAAATTCCACAATGGAAATGGGAAGAAATTCATCACTAAACTACCAAAGACGGTAGGGCGGTTAGGACATCATCTGGGTTATTATTGACCATCTCGCCAAAACTGCTTACTTTCCAGCCATGAAGGAAACCGATACAATGTACAAACTTGTACAACGATACTTAAAGGAAATCCTATTCCGTTACTTCAGCAGTTCAAATTCTATATTAAATATTATCCAAGAATCTCATTTGATACTTATTCTTACGCGACTCTAAACCCTCACCTATTTCTAGAGATTCCTTATTCGATGATAACCACAACATCATCCTTCTTACTTCGATATTAGTCATACCAGTTCGAAATTTTCCTAAAATCAATGAGTGGTTAACTCTCATCCTCATACTCTCCCATTCGTATCTCACTTATAAGCGACAACTTCACACTTAAACATTTTTGGTCAAGGACTTATACCCTACTAATAGTCGTCAAACACATATAAATTCAATGGTT
Organism: Rutidosis leptorrhynchoides; assembly: GCF_046630445.1. Classification (NCBI taxonomy): domain Eukaryota; kingdom Viridiplantae; phylum Streptophyta; class Magnoliopsida; order Asterales; family Asteraceae; genus Rutidosis; species Rutidosis leptorrhynchoides. Next base: position 283,258,758 of record NC_092339.1, read on the forward strand.
TTTATTACCTCAAATATCACTCGAAATTTTCAAAAGTCTTTTACTCGATTCTCATCAACCTTTTCCAACTTGTAACCTCCGAAATATGAAGATTTTGTTTGTCAAAATTTTACACACTTTATTTTACTGTGCTATCCTCTCAAGGCTTTATAAAAATAAATTTATTCTGTTTGCCATTCATACGAATTTTTGAAATCGTACCCGTTATATAAAATAAAGTAAATGATTACTTTTGACAAATACATATGAAACTTTACTTTCACTTTTACAAATCAAATCTTTCATTTAAAAGATATTAGACTTTGAACGGTACGTGTTGTACATAACCCTAATTTACTAAGAACTTCGTTTCTTCTCTTACATTGTCACCATAAACAATTTCTATAAAACTTTTGTTGCTTATTATATAAAACTTTTCGTGTTATTCGTATCCAAGTTATCATAAAGGCTTTATAACTGTCGAAATCGAGAGATTCATGTGTATGTGATAAAGGCACTGACTACCACGTCATGCAAGGCCTTCGGGTATCCGCTAACACTCAAACCATTCAAAACTATTGCGTTACCCCATGGATTTATTTCACCACACCTGTTGGAACAATGCTCTTTCTTACATGGCTCTAAGTCCTGACTCATTCCAAGGGATTCTCATTTAGTGGTATTAATACCATCATTATTCCGGCTTTAATACTAGTCATAACCTGTGTGGCACTTTGCAAATTCAAGAAGCGATTAACTTCTCATCCCTGTGCTCTATCCTTCGTAACTCACTTGTTAGCAACGGCTTCGCACGTGAATGTTTTTGGCCCAAAGACTTGTGTCCTGATAATTACCAAAACTACATTTATGTCATTAGTTTTCATTACCTAGTAACTGGCCACCCGATGATTCAAAGCTTTTCCACTCAATCTTTTCCAACTCGTAACCTTTGAAATACGAAAAACTATGTTTATCAAAAATTTTACACGTTGTTTATTTGTGCGGTCCTCACAAGATTTACAGACAATGAAAATACTAAAAACTTTTCTGTCCCTTATACGATTTATAAAATCATATATGTATAAATTATACTTACTTATTTTGATACTAAGTTATATCTTCAATTTATTTAAAAACCGCTCCTTTACCGAGTTATTCAACTTAAGTCAAATAGTTTTGTGCAAAATGGTACACGTTGTACCTACTTCTAAATTTACTAGGAACTTCGTTCCGTTCATGTTGTCACAACAAACGTTTAAAGTTTTTGTTTTTCAAAACTCCCTTAGTTGATTTTATTAAAGGTTTTCGTATCAGACTACACCATGTGTGGACCACACTTTTTCTCGCCCTCTGTTAAGAGATGAAACTTACTATTAAGATCTTTTGTGAAAAATTCTTGAGCCACTTTGGATGGCAGTCTTATAAAATTTGTTAGAAAATCTTTGCACCCATAAAATGATCTTTTAAAACTAGACATGACAAAAACACGGGCAGATAAATCAGTTTTCTGAGGTACACCTAGTGGTCACCCTACCGTAGGAAAGGCTCTAGACGGGTTTCTACTCTCAACGTTCCACGGCTAATCACAACACGCTCGTAAACCTCATCTCTATGAATCAGTATGTTGAGACACAAGGATCATTTTTGGAGATTCTTTTCACTTGGAGTAAACCATTCGTTAGGACCAAGGGTTCACGTATCTTTTCATCTGCACATCCCCTTAAGTACACGGATAAATTCAGAACGAACCACTCGAAGAGTTCACTCTCGCTCAAAGACCACACCTTTCGTGCGACTTTCTTTCGAAAATGTAATATAAGATACTTTGAGAACCTAGGAATCTTGTTATCCTCTTGGAAGGGGACTGCTTAAAACATCTACGACACTGATGTGGTTACTTTACACATTCCTTCCTTCATTGATTGCAACTGTATGTTGCTCTAGTTAACGTTAACCCTAACTTCAACATGTAACTGAAAGGATGAAGTTACATTACAGAACTGTGCTTTTCATTTCATCCAAGGATAGGTTCACCTACAGTGTGGTAAAATGGGTGATACCCTTCATTTTCCGTTCCGACCATCCTGAAGACACTACAAATAATTATGGCTTGCAAGTCCGGTTGGTCACTTTGAGCTAAAACTTCGATTCACTTACTCGAATGAATCGTTCTTAAATATTGGATTCCCTATGCCTATGGTCTCCTTCCGAAATCAAGGGGTTGGTAAAACCCGTGGCTAACGCTATCCAGACATCAAATCGCATGGTTGTAATCACTATGTTTTCCATTTCACCTGTCAGCTTATATTACGACATACACGCTCAATGTTTTAGATGAGCTTAGATCATTCGTGATGCATTTCACGCATCCAACTTACTGAATATGCCTGTAAGGCTAAACACACCATCTTTCCTTTTGTGGATATACATTCAGATGGCATACTCCTATTAATCAGAAATGAAATCAATTTGTTGACCTCTTAGGACAAGAGGCTTAATTAACGGCATATACCTATTATCACTTTCATACGCCGAAGTACCTTTCAAGGTAGATAACTTACTTCTGAGCCCACGGGCCTCACAGAACTATGATACGCTCCTTCTTATTAGAATACGGTACCATTGTTGGTCACTCCTTAAAATTTCGGGACGAAATTTTCTTTAACAGGTGGGTAATGTAACAACTCTGGATTTTTCAACGTTTATTTATTAATAATCATAATTATTAATACTTGAGATTTAATGAATGTATTTTAGTACATTTACTTGACACCGTACTTGACTTTAAATGCCCGAAACGTCTTTGTGACACGCGAAACTTTCACGAATAATATTTTTAGAATATTATTTACATTCATGATTGATTTTATTAATCATTTTAATTAACTAAGGTTATTAGTTAATTACTTGGGCTTTTATTGGATTTACTTGTTAGTTACTTAAACTTGGGCTTTTATAAATGTTAATGGACTTAAGAACCCACCCTACATACTTAATGGACTCATTAGCCCAACTTATCATGTAAGTATTACTTATGGCTTAACTAGTTTGATTATTACATAAAGAATCTAGTTACTTGCTTAGTTACACCATGTTCCCATGCACACACCTTGTAACCACCTTTTAAGCTAATAACATGCAAAGATCTAGTGGACACTTCCTCTTTTTGGCCTCCCTTGGGCCGTTAGTTTTGATGTGGTTAAAGGGGGATTCCAAATTTTTTTTTGTTACTTATCACTTTTATTACTTCATACTTCTCACTCACACACATACTTGCAACTTCTTTTTCTCTCATTTGCTCTCAAAAATTGTAGGTAACAAAGCTTAAATTTCTTCCTTTTCTTTTGACCAAAACTGTAGCTAGATCATTCATCATCATCATCTTTGTTTGTTGTTTGATTTCTTGTTAGTTGTAGTTGTTTACTTACTCACTTGTTCTTGTTTGTTACTTACTTACATGTTACAAGAATCAAACTCTTTAGTTTGATTCTCCATATTATCTTGTATTTACAAGAACACACAAGAACTTAACTTACTAGTTATGATTCTACATTTAATTTCTTAAAAGATTTAAGGTTCATGTGTTGTAAATCATACTTGTAATTCATGTTAGTAAACTTTAAAGTTTACTTTCTTAAAGATCAAACTTTGGTTTGAATCTTTAAAGTATGAACAACCTTGAACTAACTACTTGTTTACCTGGTTATTTCTTTATATTATGCACTTTTACATTTCATGTTTGTTGGTTGTTATTGGTCAAATGTTACTAGTTAACTTTGATCTCATTAATCTTGAACTAAAATTAACTTTGAAAGTTCAAGAACATGTAAGTAAGCTTTCTATAATTATAACTTGGTACACTTATGTTAGATCTAGACTTTTGAGTCTTGGATCTTCAAGATCAAACTAAGAACTATGTTCTACAACTCAAGATCTTGATTTCATAAGTTCACTTTCAAGTTTGTAACTTATTATTAGTTTTAAAGTTCATGTATGTGTTAGATCTAAGACTTTGATGTAACCTTGGTTCATCAAAACACTTGCAACACTTAAGTGAGTTGTGCTTCATGTCTTAGACTTACACTTGGGTTATGATGGTCAAACCTTGGTGAAAACGATGCAAACACGTCAACAAGTTGTACACTTGAAGCTATATGCATCAAGGATGAGAACCATGATAAGCATCAAGCACCAAGAACTACCGGAACCTACTGACCCTACTGTTCTACTGTTTCTGTGACTGACCCGTAAAACCTGGGCTACTGTAACTATGATTTTCAGATAGCTCTGTTCGAGTAGATAACTTTTCATATAGGACTCGTCTTAATCCGGGTTACGGTTTAGGATTTATGGCCCCCCGATCGTCACTATGTCCATTTAACGTTGTGCTGAAAATTCTGACCTACTCGCACTTAGACCGTCGCCACGGTCAAACGAAGACGAATTTGCTTCTGTATTTTTTACCACAACTAAAGGACTCATAGATGGAGCCATAGCCACTGGTCTCACCTTATTTCAGTAGGTATAGAGGCCGTGGTGACTGACCGAACTCAGCCTTTGTTTTAAACTCTTTTCATGAACGAAACTTATTTTACACCTTTTGTTTGATGATGAATGATGATGACCTTTAAGACCTAATTTACATACTTTTAAACCTATTGGGACGATTTACTGACTTAGTGACATTTGACTTAGGTTAAGGACCCGTTTGGACAACCTACATACTTGCTTATTTCCCGAGTCATACTTTACCGATACTTTATCATTGTGAGTTATAGCATTCCCTTTTTACTTTAACTTATTTTGGGAACTGAGAATACATGCGGATTTTATGTTTTACATACTAGGCACGAGTACTTAAACTTATATATGTGTGGGTTATACAACGGCATAAACATTCCCTTTAGCTCGGTAACGTTTAATCATTGGTTTTTGAACCGTGAACGCGAATCTTAGATATGGATTCATAGGGTTTGACATCCCCACTCGGGCTAGTCGCGCTAGCAGTCAACGAGTGTTTAATACTTCATAAACATACGCACTTGTCAAGTGTACTTTCAGGAGGTGATATATTATTAAACGTTAAGTTAGTTATCGAGTGCCCACGGTTAAACATATACGTTATCATAATGATTTGAACTACTGTTTTGAAACGCTCTTTGTAGCACTGAAATCTCGTGGCCTAACTTACATTACTGTTATACTTAAACTATAGCTCGCCAACCTTTGTGTTGACGTTTTTAAGCATGTTTTTCTCAGGTGCTTAAGGTTTGCTTGCTTCCGCTGTACTAGTCGTGCTTTGTAGATACCCGTTGCGCTTATTAGAGATGTCACCGCATGAAACGTTATTTTGTATTCAAACATGATACCTTTGAACGTTATATTTGTAACGACCTACGGGTCACGTACTATTACTTATGCTTGCTATTCGTAGAAGCATACCTTTGGGTTGTTAAACATTTGATGTTGGTTAAGACATCACTTTTTTTATGAATGCAAACTCTTTTTGAAATCGCATATAGTACTTAACCTTGTAATGATCCTGTTGTTGATGGTCCGTACATGTTGATTTAGTACGGGGCATCACACCATCCTTGTAAACCATATCAACTCACCATCCTCTTCCTCTTCAAACAACCACGGCAACCACCCTAGTCACCAATGGCCAACGGGTATTATATTTTTTTTCTCTCTTTCTTTTCTTTTCGAGAAATCTAAAACGAAACAAATGATCAACCATCGTTTACTTCTATTCTACTGTCTATTTTTCCATTTAAATGGAAGGCCAAACCACACAAGAACACACACACAACACCATCTTAAAACCATGATCACCCTACCATCACTCTTCATTTCTGTTTCTATTCGAACGCCCTAAAATCAAACTCTAAACTTGAACTTACTGCTACTGTATATTGTTGTTTTCTGTTACTACTTCATTCGAACCAGGCTACTGCTTGGTTTATTTTTTTTATTTTTTTTTGAACAACGCATATAATATTAATGCATCCTTAGCAATCGGCACATTCATTGTGTTGTAATTGTTGTGGTTATCGATCACCATACCACTATTTTATAAAAACTGTTTTGCTATTTGTTATCCGAAAACCACTACCACTGCAACCTCACCATCCCATCTTCGACTAATCACCCCACAGCCACCAAGTACCACAATGTTAAACCTATTGATACACTTACCAACTTATTCGGTCGCCACCAAAACAACTACCATTTTATCACTTTCCTTCTCTAACCATTATCCCATTTATGTCTCTTGCTGCAACAACTCACCACCATAAAAGTCATTCAACAGTCACCATAAAGCCACCTGCTACTCGCCGCTATTTTCTGTTTCTTTTTCTGTGTAAACCGAAACCCCATCATGTAATTCTTCTAACTGCTCCTACTACGCTGTTATACTATTACTGTCTTCTTCCTATTTCTATTCCATTCGTTGTTCACTGCACGTGTTTCTCTCTTCTCTGCTAACAACCTTGAAAAAAACCACCATCATGAAAACCACAACTATCGAACATCTTTATCTTCTATTACTTGTTTTCTTTTTCGAACAAATACCCCAAAACCAGAAGACTAGAAACCCTCATACGTTTTATTTTTTTAAGTTTACTTTCTTTAATCATTATATATAATGATACTTTTTGGTTTGACAGCTATAAAACCGAACCCAATATATGACTAACTACTATTTTATTTGCTTGGTGGTTTGTAGGGCCAAATTGTAAGCAACTTGCTATATAATAGTAATATTCGAATTAAGAGAGGTTGTGAAAAAGATATATATTAATTATACAACAAATTTAGATTTTTGCATGGTGGGACAAAAAGGGGTCTGGATAGCCGACAAAAAGGACTAAGTTGTTGGCGTTTGACATATGAGCTACTGCATTATTATTTTTTTCCGTCTTCTTGTGATAAATCAAACAACCACAGATAAGTTTAGCGGGTATATACAAAATAGCTTTGGGCCGTTTTATGATTAATGATGAATATGTTGTTGGGCCATAGCAAAGCCCAATTAATTTCTGTTTTGAACAAAGAAGGAAATGAATCGTATGAGGTGTTGTGGATTGATACAGTAATGATACTTTAAGTGATTACCGAAACCTTTTAAATGGAACATGGACTAATTACTAGTTGGGTAATTTAACTTGGGTTAATGAATTTGTTATTGGACCGATGGAGATTTGGGACAGAGTATAGAGATGGAGACTAGTTAGATTAGATGATATTAAGATGAAATATGAAACGAGATGATTTGTTATTGTGACAACCCGGAAATTTCCAACCAAATTTAAACTTTAATCTTTATATGTTTCCGACACGATAAGCAATATTTGTTAAGTTAAATTTCAAGAATTTTAAACTATGTTCATACATTCATTCAACCTCGACCAAGTTCCAACGATTCACGAACCATTAAACGAATATGATTATATATGTATATGTGTATATATATTATAACTTGAAACGTAAACAAAATATTAGATTAAATACTTTATATGATTGTATCAGTTTCAATATGTTTATCAATGGAATTAGAAGATAAGATCAAATGATTGAATTATCAGATATATTGAATTATGATTACAAGTCTGTGTTGAAAGGCCCACGTTGATTTGAGAAATCTTTCCATTTTAACAATATTCGGAAAATGGTAAAGTGATTTATAAATAAGAACTTTATTATTAAAACTTATATAACTTTTATAAATATCTAGAACCACTTTTGACAACTCATTACTTAACTAGTATGATAAAGATAACGATATTTATATTTTATTTTATATATATAACGATTTAAATTAATATTATATATATTTATACGCGTATTATACGTACATAGTTTTATACTTTTACTATACTTAAACTTTACCTTTACTTTATTTTTACTTTACTTTAACTTTAATAATTCACTTTAATAATTCATACTTTAATAATTCACTTTAATAATTCATACTTTAATAATTCCTACTTTAATAATTTACTTTAATAATTCATACTTTAATAATTCACTTTAATAATTCATACTTTAATAATTCACTTTAATAATTCAAATATCTATTATAAATAGAATTCAATAGGTTTCATTATTTCATGGAAACTTGAAAATATTTTTCTCTAAACTCTCTCAATCGATTTACATATATATATTTACTCCGTATTATTTCAAGATATTATTAGTATACATAAAATATTACGACGGAGTGCTGTCCGAGTGATTTCGAAATTGTTTTTCGAGTGGGATAGGATTAAGGAAATTATAGGTTATAGCTATGGAGGTGATTGAGTATGGTTCATGGGTATGCTCGTGAGGTCAATATAGTGTTTATCATTTCCGTTGCGTCTACGTACCTTTCCTGCAATATTGAATCTCAATATTGATACGTGAGTACTCATAATTTAACTTTTACATACTAATAGTGTATCCCTGACTAGTGCTCGAGTATTTAGGATTATGCATGCTTGTACTTTTGATATTGCCCTTAAACAGGTTAGGTTGAATGTTGAATTAGTTACACTTGCGGTTGAGATAAGGTATAAGATATGCATGTCCATGGAAAGCTAGCGAAAAATTAAGAACTTTTCCTTTAGATATCGAATGGTTTCGATGAACGGATTAGAAGTTATAATCAATTAAATTTTCGATATTTTTATTAAAAATGATTATTATTATCGTCGTTTTTATTGTCGTTCTAGTTTTATCTTATTATTATCATTATTATTATCTTTATCAATAAAAGGGATTTATCATTAAAAATTGTTATTTTTTTATTATTACTATCGTTATTATCGTTAAAGTTATAATTAGTATTATTATTATTATCCAATTATTATTATTATTGGTATTATTATTATTATTATTATTATCATTATTAATATATATATCATTATTTAAAAATGGTTATTGTTATTATTATTATTACTATATTATCATTAAGATAATTATTAGTATTATCGTTAATAATGTTATAGTAACTATCATTATTAATATTAGTGTAATTAAAACAAATATTTGTAACACCTAATTATTTTGATTACTATTATTATCATTATTATGAACACGATATAAAAGACGATTAAAAGCTATTAAACGAAACGATTAGGAAATAATGGGTAAGAGTATCATGATGAAATTAAAATGTTATAAGATATTGATTTAGATAAAATTATCGTTCTTATTATTTTTATCATTACTATTATTATTAAAAGTTTCGTTAGTATTAAAACTATCATTTTAACAAAAATTATCATTTTAATAGAAATGTCATTGTTACTATAAAATATCATTATTATTATTATTTTAAATAGAATTATTATTTTAAAGATAATATTAAAAATTATCGTAAATATTAAAGTTATCATAATTAGAATTATCGTTTTATCTAATGTCATCTTAGTAATTATAAATATTGATATTTTTATAATAATTATTATTATTACAAAATAATACAACTTTTACTTACTATCATTATAGATATTATTTTATCAAATAAATATGTGATACAAACATATTTTACTACGTGTAATAACTTACTTTAATAATACCTATCATATTATCTTTATGATATTAAATGAACCCTATAAATTTTATTACTTAATATATATATATATATATATATATATATATATATATATATATATATATATATAAGTATATTTTATTATATAAATTTAATATAAAATTTTATTTATTAATAAATAAATTATATTATTTTCTCTAATAAATCTTTTAAAAATATTTAAAAATATAAAACAACGATATTTAAACTAAATATTAATCATGTATAGATTTTTAGAAATTATTTTGAGCCAAATTTACTTTTGTTGACTTTTGCATATTAGTCTCGAGCATTAGGATTGTGGTACACTATGACTTGACCTAATTTGTTAGACAAATATTGACCAACACATAAATACATATAATTAATTTAGGTTCGTGAATCCGAGGCCAACCTTGCACTTGTTCAATGACGTTATATGTATTTTTACTACGAAATACAGTATGGTGAGTTCATTTGCTCCCTTTTTACTCATTACATTTTTGGACTGAGAATACATGCAAATGCTTTATTAACTGTTTTACAATATTTATATGCGTGAGTTTCATTACTCCCTTTTTAAATGCTTTTGCAATATATATTTTTGGGACTGAGAATACATGCGCTGTTTTTATAACTGTTTTACGAAATAGACACAAGTAATTGAAACTACATTATATGGTTGAATGATTGAAATCGAATATGCCCCTTTTTATTAAGTCTGGTAATCTAAGAATTAGGGAACAGACACCCTAATTGACGCGAACTCTAAAGATAGATCTATTGGGCCTAACAAACCCCATCCAAAGTACCGGATGCTTTAGTACTTCGAAATTTATATCATGTCCGAAGGAGGATCCCGGAATGATAGGGGATATTCTTATATGTATCTAGTTAATGTCGGTTACCAGGTGTTCACCATATGAATGATTACTTTTGTCTCTATGCATGGGACATATATTTATGAGAACTGGAAATGAAATTCTTGTGATCTATTAAAATGATGGAAATAAATGATTATGATATACTAATGAACTCACCAACCTTTTGGTTGACACTTTAAGGCATGTTTATTCTCAGGTGTTAAAGAAATCTTCCACTGTGCATTTGCTCATTTTAAAGATATTACTTGGAGTCTTTCATAGCATATTTCGAAGAACATTGCATTCGAGTCATTGAGTTCATTAAAGATTATTATTAAATCAATTTATAGTTGGATAGTGGATATTATGAAATGGTATGCATGCCTGTCAATTTTCGATGTAAAGAAAGATTGTCTTTTAAAAACGAATACAATGTTTGTAAAAATGTATCATATAGAGGTCAAATACCTCGCAATGTAATCAACTATTGTGAATCGTTTATAATGTATATGAATGTGAAATGTCCCGTTCTTATTGATTAAAAACGTTCCATATTAATTGATTTCGTTGCGAGGTTTTGACCTCTATATGAGACGTTTTTCAAAGACTGCATTCATTTTAAAACAAACCATAACCTTTATTTCATCAATAAAGGTTTAAAAAGCTTTACGTAGATTATCAAATAATGATAATCTAAAATATCCTATTTACACACGACCATTACATAATGGTTTACAATACAAATATGTTACAACAAAATAAGTTTCTTGAATGCAGTTTTTACACAATATCATACAAGCATGGACTCCAAATCTCGTCCTTATTTAAGTATGCGACAGCGGAAGCTCTTAATAATCACCTGAGAATAAACATGCTTAAAACGTCAACAAAAATGTTGGTGAGTTATAGGTTTAACCTATATATATCAAATCATAATAATAGACCACAAGATTTCATATTTCAATACACATCCCATACATAGAGATAAAAATCATTCATATGGTGAACACCTGGTAACCGACATTAACAAGATGCATATATAAGAATATCCCCATCATTCCGGGACACCCTTCGGATATGATATAAATTTCGAAGTACTAAAGCATCCGGTACTTTGGATGGGGTTTGTTAGGCCCAATAGATCTATCTTTAGGATTCGCGTCAATTAGGGTGTCTGTTCCCTAATTCTTAGATTACCAGACTTAATAAAAAGGGGCATATTCGATTTCGATAATTCAACCATAGAATGTAGTTTCACGTACTTGTGTCTATTTTGTAAATCATTTATAAAACCTGCATGTATTCTCATCCCAAAAATATTAGATTTTAAAAGTGGGACTATAACTCACTTTCACAGATTTTTACTTCGTCGGGAAGTAAGACTTGGCCACTGGTTGATTCACGAACCTATAACAATATATACATATATATCAAAGTATGTTCAAAATATATTTACAACACTTTTAATATATTTTGATGTTTTAAGTTTATTAAGTCAGCTGTCCTCGTTAGTAACCTACAACTAGTTGTCCACAGTTAGATGTACAGAAATAAATCGATAAATATTATCTTGAATCAATCCACGACCCAGTGTATACGTATCTCAGTATTGATCACAACTCAAACTATATATATTTTGGAATCAACCTCAACCCTGTATAGCTAACTCCAACATTCACATATAGAGTGTCTATGGTTGTTCCGAAATATATATAGATGTGTCGACATGATAGGTCGAAACATTGTATACGTGTCTATGGTATCTCAAGATTACATAATATACAATACAAGTTGATTAAGTTATGGTTGGAATAGATTTGTTACCAATTTTCACGTAGCTAAAATGAGAAAAATTATCCAATCTTGTTTTACCCATAACTTCTTCATTTTAAATCCGTTTTGAGTGAATCAAATTGCTATGGTTTCATATTGAACTCTATTTTATGAATCTAAACAGAAAAGTATAGGTTTATAGTCAGAAAAATAAGTTACAAGTCGTTTTTGTAAAGGTAGTCATTTCAGTCGAAAGAACGACGTCTAGATGACCATTTTAGAAAACATACTTCCACTTTGAGTTTAACCATAATTTTTGGATATAGTTTCATGTTCATAATAAAAATCATTTTCTCAGAATAACAACTTTTAAATCAAAGTTTATCATAGTTTCTAATTAACTAACCCAAAACAGCCCGCTGTGTTACTACGACGGCGTAAATCCGGTTTTACGGTGTTTTTCGTGTTTCCAGGTTTTAAATCATTAAGTTAGCATATCATATAGATATAGAACATGTGTTTAGTTGATTTTAAAAGTCAAGTTAGAAGGATTAACTTTTGTTTGCGAACAAGTTTAGAATTAACTAAACTATGTTCTAGTGATTACAAGTTTAAACCTTCGAATAAGATAGCTTTATATGTATGAATCGAATGATGTTATGAACATCATTACTACCTTAAGTTCCTTGGATAAACCTACTGGAAAAGAGAAAAATGGATCTAGCTTCAATGGATCCTTGGATGGCTCGAAGTTCTTGAAGCAAAATCATGACACGAAAACAAGTTCAAGTAAGATCATCACTTGAAATAAGATTGTTATAGTTATAGAAATTGAACCAAAGTTTGAATATGATTATTACCTTGTATTAGAATGATAACCTACTGTAAGAAACAAAGATTTCTTGAGGTTGGATGATCACCTTACAAGATTGGAAGTGAGCTAGCAAACTTGAAAGTATTCTTGATTTTATGAAACTAGAACTTTTGGAATTTATGAAGAACACTTAGAACTTGAAGATAGAACTTGAGAGAGATCAATTAGATGAAGAAAATTCAAGAATGAAAGTGTTTGTAGGTGTTTTTGGTCGTTGGTGTATGGATTAGATATAAAGGATATGTAATTTTGTTTTCATGTAAATAAGTCATGAATGATTACTCATATTTTTGTAATTTTATGAGATATTTCATGCTAGTTGTCAAATAATGGTTCCCACATGTGTTAGGTGACTCACATGGGCTGCTAAGAGCTGATCATTGGAGTGTATATACCAATAGTACATACATCTAAAAGCTGTGTATTGTACGAGTACGAATACGGGTGCATACGAGTAGAATTGTTGATGAAACTGAACGAGGATGTAATTGTAAGCATTTTTGTTAAGTAGAAGTATTTTGATAAGTGTATTGAAGTCTTTCAAAAGTGTATAAATACATATTAAAACACTACATGTATATACATTTTAACTGAGTCGTTAAGTCATCGTTAGTCGTTACATGTAAGTGTTGTTTTGAAACCTTTAGGTTAACGATCTTGTTAAATGTTGTTAACCCAATGTTTATAATATCAAATGAGATTTTAATTTATTATATTATCATGATATTATCATGTATGAATATCTCTTAATATGATATATATACATTAAATGTCTTTACAACGATAATCGTTACATATATGTCTCGCTTAAAAATCATTAAGTTAGTAGTCTTGTTTTTACATATGTAGTTCATTGTTAATATACTTAATGATATGTTTACTTATCATAGTATCATGTTAACTATATATATATCCATATATATGTCATCATATAGTTTTTACAAGTTTTAACGTTCGTGAATCACCGGTCAACTTGGGTGGTCAATTGTCTATATGAAACATATTTCAATTAATCAAGTCTTAACAAGTTTGATTGCTTAACATGTTGGAAACATTTAATCATGTAAATATCAATCTCAATTAATATATATAAAAATGGAAAAGTTCGGGTCACTACAGTACCTACCCGTTAAATAAATTTCGTCCCGAAATTTTAAGCTGTTGAAGGTGTTGACGAATCTTCTGGAAATAGATGCGGGTATTTCTTCTTCATCTGATCTTCACGCTCCCAGGTGAACTCGGGTCCTCTACGAGCATTCCATCGAACCTTAACAATTGGTATCTTGTTTTGCTTAAGTCTTTTAACCTCACGATCCATTATTTCGACGGGTTCTTCGATGAATTGAAGTTTTTCGTTGATTTGGATTTCATCTAACGGAATAGTGAGATCTTCTTTAGCAAAACATTTCTTCAAATTCGAGACGTGGAAAGTGTTATGTACAGCCGCGAGTTGTTGAGGTAACTCAAGTCGGTAAGCTACTGGTCCGACACGATCAATAATCTTGAATGGTCCAATATACCTTGGATTTAATTTCCCTCGTTTACCAAATCGAACAACGCCTTTCCAAGGAGCAACTTTAAGCATGACCATCTATCCAATTTCAAATTCTATATCTTTTCTTTTAATGTCAGCGTAGCTCTTTTGTCGACTTTGGGCGGTTTTCAACCGTTGTTGAATTTGGATGATCTTCTCGGTAGTTTCTTGTATAATCTCCGGACCCGTAATCTGTCTATCCCCCACTTCACTCCAACAAATCGGAGACTTGCACCTTCTACCATAAAGTGCTTCAAACGGCGCCATCTCAATGCTTGAATGGTAGCTGTTGTTGTAGGAAAATTCTGCTAATGGTAGATGTCGATCCCAACTGTTTCCGAAATCAATAACACATGCTCGTAGCATGTCTTCAAGCGTTTGTATCGTTCTTTTGCTCTGCCCATCAGTTTGTGGATGATAGGCAGTACTCATGTCTAGACGAGTTCCTAATGCTTGCTGTAATGTCTGCCAGAATCTTGAAATAAATCTGCCATCCCTATCAGAGATAATAGAGATTGGTATTCCATGTCTGGAGACGACTTCCTTCAAATACAGTCGTGCTAACTTCTCTATCTTGTCATCTTCTCTTATTGGCAGGAAGTGTGCTGATTTGGTGAGACGATCAACTATTACCCAAATAGTATCAAAACCACTTGCAGTCCTTGGCAATTTAGTAATGAAATCCATGGTAATGTTTTCCCATTTCCATTCCGGGATTTCGGGTTGTTGAAGTAGACCTGATGGTTTCTGATGCTCAGCTTTGACCTTGGAACACGTCAAACATTCTCCTACGTATTTAGCAACATCGGCTTTCATACCCGGCCACCAAAAATGTTTCTTGAGATCCTTGTACATCTTCCCCGTTCCAGGATGTATTGAGTATCTGGTTTTATGAGCTTCTCTAAGTACCATTTCTCTCATATCTCTAAATTTTGGTACCCAAATCCTTTCAGCCCTATACCGGGTTCCGTCTTCCCGAATATTAAGATGCTTCTCCGATCCTTTGGGTATTTCATCCTTTAAATTTCCCTCTTTTAAAACTCCTTGTTGCGCCTCCTTTATTTGAGTAGTAAGGTTATTATGAATCATTATATTCATAGATTTTACTCGAATGGGTTCCCTGTCCTTCCTGCTCAAGGCATCGGCTACCACATTTGCCTTCCCCGGGTGGTAACGAATCTCAAAGTCGTAATCATTCAATAATTCAATCCACCTACGCTGCCTCATATTCAGTTGTTTCTGATTAAATATGTGTTGAAGACTTTTGTGGTCGGTATATATAATACTTCTGACCCCATATAAGTAGTGCCTACAAGTCTTTAATGCAAAAACAACCGTGCCTAATTCCAAATCATGCGTCGTATAATTTTGTTCGTGAATCTTCAATTGTCTAGACGCATAAGCAGTCACCTTCGTTCGTTGCATTAATACACAACCGAGACCTTGCTTTGATGCGTCACAATAAATCACAAAATCATCATTCCCTTCAGGCAATGACAATATAGGTGCCGTAGTTAGCTTTTTCTTCAATAACTGAAACGCTTTCTCTTGTTCATCATTCCATTCAAATTTATTCCCTTTATGCGTTAATGCAGTCAAGGGTTTTGCTATTCTGGAAAAGTCTTGGATGAACCTTCTGTAGTAACCAGCTAGTCCTAAAAATTGGCGTATGTGTTTCGGAGTTTTCGGGGTTTCCCACTTTTCAACAGTTTCTATCTTTGCCGGATCCACCTTAATACCTTCTTTGTTCACTATGTGACCGAGGAATTGAACTTCTTCCAACCAAAATGCACACTTTGAAAACTTAGCGTACAATTCTTCCTTCCTCAATACTTCTAACACCTTTCTCAAATATTCACCGTGTTCTTGGTCATTCTTTGACTAAATAAGTATGTCATCAATGAAAACCATGACAAACTTGTCAAGGTATGGTCCACACACTCGGTTCATAAGGTCCATGAACACAGCTGGTGCATTACTTAAGCCAAACGGCATGACCATAAACTCGTAGTGACCGTAACGTGTTCTGAAAGCAGTCTTTGGAATATCATCTTCTTTCACCCGCATTTGATGATACCCGGAACGTAAGTCAATCTTTGAATAAACAGACGAGCCTTGTAGTTGATCAAATAAGTCATCGATTCTCGGTAGTGGGTAGCGGTTCTTGATGGTAAGTTTGTTCAACTCTCGATAGTCGATACACAACCTGAATGTACCATCTTTCTTCTTGACAAACAAAACAGGAGCTCCCCACGGTGATGTGCTTGGTCGAATGAAACCACGCTCTAAAAGTTCTTGTAATTGGCTTTGTAGTTCTTTCATCTCACTGGGTGCGAGTCTGTAAGGAGCACGAGCTATTGGTGCAGCTCCTGGTACAAGATCTATTTGAAATTCAACGGATCGATGTGGGGGTAATCCCGGTAATTCTTTCGGAAATACATCGGGAAATTCTTTTGCAATGGGAACATCATTGATGCTCTTTTCTTCAGTTTGTACTTTCTCGACGTGTGCTAGAACAGCATAGCAACCTTTTCTTATTAGTTTTTGTGCCTTCAAATTACTAATAAGATGTAGCTTCGTGTTGCCCTTTTCTCCGTACACCATTAAGGGTTTTCCTTTTTCTCGTATAATGCGAATTGCATTTTTGTAACAAACGATCTCTGCTTTCACTTCTTTCAACCAGTCCATACCGATTATCACATCAAAACTCCCTAACTCTACTGGTATCAAATCAATCTTAAATGTTTCGCTAACCAGTTTAATTTCTCGATTCCGACATATATTATCTGCTGAAATTAATTTACCATTTGCTAATTCGAGTAAAAATTTACTATCCAAAGGCGTCAATGGACAACTTAATTTAGCACAAAAATCTCTACTCATATAGCTTCTATCCGCACCCGAATCAAATAAAACGTAAGCAGATTTATTGTCAATAAGAAACGTACCCGTAACAAGCTCCGGGTCTTCCTGTGCCTCTGCCGCATTAATATTGAAAACTCTTCCGCGGCCTTGTCCATTCGTGTTCTCCTGGTTCGGGCAATTTCTAATAATGTGGCCCGGTTTTCCACATTTATAACAAACTACATTGGCATAACTTGCTCCGACACTACTTGCTCCGCCATTACTCGTTCCGACACCATTTGTTCCTTTCGTTCTGTTAACCCCTGGTCCGTAGACATCACACTTCACCGCGCTATGACCATTTCTTTTACACTTGTTGCAAAATTTGGTGCAGAACCCCGAGTGATACTTTTCACACCTTTGGCATAGCTTCTTCTGATTGTTGTTGTTGTTGCGGTTATTATTGTTGTTGGGATGATTGTTGTAGTTGCTGTTGTTGTTGTTGTTGTTGTTGGGCCGTTTGTTGTAGTTGCGATTGATGTTGCGATTGTTGGGATAATTGTTGCGATTATTATTGTAATTACTGTTGTTGTTGTATTGGTGATTCTTATCACCGTTTTCCTCCCACTTTCTTTTGACTTGCTTCACATTGGCCTCTTCAGCAGTCTGTTCTTTAATTCTTTCTTCAATCTGGTTCACTAGTTTGTGAGCCATTCTACATGCCTGTTGTATAGAGGCGGGCTCGTGTGAACTTATATCTTCTTGGATTCTTTCTGGTAATCCTTTCACAAACGCGTCGATCTTCTCTTCCTCATCTTCGAATGCTCCCGGACACAATAGGCACAATTCTGTGAATCGTCTTTCGTACGTGGTAATATCAAATCCTTGGGTTCGTAACCCTCTAAGTTCTGTCTTGAGCTTATTGACCTCGGTTTTGGGACGGTACTTCTCGTTCATCAAGTGCTTGAATGCTGACCACGGTAGTGCGTACGCATCATCTTGTCCAACTTGCTCTAGATAGGTATTCCACCATGTTAACGCAGAACCTGTGAAGGTATGCGTAGCGTACTTCACTTTGTCCTCTTCATTACACTTACTTATGGCAAACACCGATTCGACCTTCTCGGTCCACCGTTTCAATCCGATCGGTCCTTCGGTTCCATCAAATTCCAAAGGTTTGCAGGCAGTGAATTCTTTGTAGGTGCATCCTACACGATTTCCGGTACTGCTAGATCCAAGGTTATTGTTGGTATGTAGCGCAGCCTGTACTGCGGCTATCTTTGAAGCTAGAAAAGTACGGAATTCCTCTTCATTCATATTCACGGTGTGTCGAGTAGTCGGTGCCATTTCCTTCAAAATAGTTAAATGGAACAAGTTAATCATACAGAATATTAAGAGTAGTTAATAGTATTTCGTAGCATAATATGAACTCATTTATAAAAGCTTTTTCTTCATATTAGCGTTTTATAAGTTTAAATTCGGGTAGTACCTACCCGTTAAGTTCATACTTAGTAGCTAATATACAATTCAACTACTACAATTCTATATGAAAAACTGATTATAATAATATTTCGCGTTCAAACTTTTATACAATATTTTACAAACTTACAATACCGCTTATTTTACATAAAGCATGAAATATAGCACACAATAACTTTGATACAAGATAGTTGTGAAGATAATTCTAGCTAGTACACAAGTCGTTCAGCAAAGGCAATAAAGACACGTAATTCATACGTCCAGAAACAAGTCATGCATTCTGGTTTTACTAGGACTACTTCCCATCCTTGGTCTTGTGCAACATAACCGTTATGGCCGTTGATAAGACAGCGTGTTGTAACATCGTCAAAGGGACGAGGGTTACGTAATGTCCAACAGTCCCGTAATAATCTAAAAACCTCATTTCTTACCCGAATTACCGACTCCGTCACTTGTTGAAACGTTTTGTTTAATAGTTGTAGCCCGATGTTCTTGTTCTCACTTTGGTGAGAAGCGAACATTACTAATCTGTAAGCATAACATGCTTCTTTATGTTGCATGTTAGCCGCTTTTTCTAAATCACGAAGTCCAATATTCGGATTTATTGAGTCAAAATAATTTCTTAACCCGTTGCGTAAAATAGCATTTGGGTTCCCCGCAATATATGCGTCAAAGTAAACACATCGTAACTTATGGGTTTCCCAATGTGATATCCCCCATCTTTCAAACGAAAGTCTCTTATAAACCAAGACATTCTTGGAACGTTCTTCGAATGTCTTACAAACTGATCTCGCCTTAAATAGTTGTGCCGAGGAATTCTGGTCGACTCTAGACAAGATTTCATCAATCATGTCTCCGGGTAGGTCTCTTAAAATATTGGGTTGTCTATCCATTTTGTGTTTTTAAACTGTAAAATAAACAAGAGTTAGATTCATAAAAAAATACTTATTAATACAAGCAATTTTTACATATATCATAAAGCATAAGAACACTATATTACATATATTACACCACACGAATACAACTATCTTATTCCGACTCGCTCGTTTCTTCTTCTTCGGTTTTGGTTCGTTTTGCCAAGTTTCTAGGGATATATGATGTTCCCCTAATACGAGCCATCGTTGTCCACATTGGTTTAGAAAAACCTGGTGGTTTAGAGGTTCCCGGGTCATTGTTACAACTTAAGGACTTCGGGGGTTGACGATACATATAAAGTTCATCGGGGTTGGAATTAGATTTCTCTATTTTTATGCCCTTTCCCTTATTATTTTCTTTTGCCTTTTTAAATTCAGTTGGGGTAATTTCTATAACATCATCGGAATTCTCGTCGGAATCCGATTCATCGGAGAATTGGTAATCCTCCCAATATTTTGCTTCCTTGGCGGAAACACCATTGACCATAATTAACCTTGGTCGGTTGGTTGAGGATTCTCTTTTACTTAACCATTTTATTATTTCCCCCACCGGTTCTATTTCTTCTTCCGGTTCCGATTCTTCTTCCGGTTCCGATTCTTCTTCCGGTTCCGACTCTTCTTCCGGTTCCTCTTCGGGAACTTGTGAATCAGTCCACGAATCATTCCAATTTACATTTGACTCTTCATTATTATTAGGTGGGTCAATGGGACTTGTTCTAGAGGTAGACATCTATCACATAATATCAAACGCGTTAAGAGATTAATATATCACATAATATTCACATGTTAAAAATATATAGTTTCCAACAAAATTTGTTAAGCAATCATTTTTCAAGTAAACACGGTCGAAGTCCAGACTCACTAATGCATCCTAACAAACTCGATAAGACACACTAATGAAAAATTCTGGTTCTCTAAGACCAACGCTCGGATACCAACTGAAATGTCCCGTTCTTATTGATTAAAAACGTTCCATATTAATTGATTTCGTTGCGAGGTTTTGACCTCTATATGAGACGTTTTTCAAAGACTGCATTCATTTTAAAACAAACCATAACCTTTATTTCATCAATAAAGGTTTAAAAAGCTTTACGTAGATTATCAAATAATGATAATCTAAAATATCCTATTTACACACGACCATTACATAATGGTTTACAATACAAATATGTTACAACAAAATAAGTTTCTTGAATGCAGTTTTTACACAATATCATACAAGCATGGACTCCAAATCTCGTCCTTATTTAAGTATGCGACAGCGGAAGCTCTTAATAATCACCTGAGAATAAACATGCTTAAAACGTCAACAAAAATGTTGGTGAGTTATAGGTTTAACCTATATATATTAAATCATAATAATAGACCACAAGATTTCATATTTCAATACACATCCCATACATAGAGATAAAAAATCATTCATATGGTGAACACCTGGTAACCGACATTAACAAGATGCATATATAAGAATATCCCCATCATTCCGGGACACCCTTCGGATATGATATAAATTTCGAAGTACTAAAGCATCCGGTACTTTGGATGGGTTTTGTTAGGCCCAATAGATCTATCTTTAGGATTCGCGTCAATTAGGGTGTCTGTTCCCTAATTCTTAGATTACCAGACTTAATAAAAAGGGGCATATTCGATTTCGATAATTCAACCATAGAATGTAGTTTCACGTACTTGTGTCTATTTTGTAAATCATTTATAAAACCTGCATGTATTCTCATCCCAAAAATATTAGATTTTAAAAGTGGGACTATAACTCACTTTCACAGATTTTTACTTCATCGGGAAGTAAGACTTGGCCACTGGTTGATTCACGAACCTATAACAATATATACATATATATCAAAGTATGTTCAAAATATATTTACAACACTTTTAATATATTTTGATGTTTTAAGTTTATTAAGTCAGCTGTCCTCGTTAGTAACCTACAACTAGTTGTCCACAGTTAGATGTACAGAAATAAATCGATAAATATTATCTTGAATCAATCCACGACCCAGTGTATACGTATCTCAGTATTGATCACAACTCAAACTATATATATTTTGGAATCAACCTCAACCCTGTATAGCTAACTCCAACATTCACATATAGAGTGTCTATGGTTGTTCCGAAATATATATAGATGTGTCGACATGATAGGTCGAAACATTGTATACGTGTCTATGGTATCTCAAGATTACATAATATACAATACAAGTTGATTAAGTTATGGTTGGAATAGATTTGTTACCAATTTTCACGTAGCTAAAATGAGAAAAATTATCCAATCTTGTTTTACCCATAACTTCTTCATTTTAAATCCGTTTTGAGTGAATCAAATTGCTATGGTTTCATATTGAACTCTATTTTATGAATCTAAACAGAAAAGTATAGGTTTATAGTCGGAAAAATAAGTTACAAGTCGTTTTTGTAAAGGTAGTCATTTCAGTCGAAAGAACGACGTCTAGATGACCATTTTAGAAAACATACTTCCACTTTGAGTTTAACCATAATTTTTGGATATAGTTTCATGTTCATAATAAAAATCATTTTCTCAGAATAACAACTTTTAAATCAAAGTTTATCATAGTTTTTAATTAACTAACCCAAAACAGCCCGCTGTGTTACTACGACGGCGTAAATCCGGTTTTACGGTGTTTTTCGTGTTTCCAGGTTTTAAATCATTAAGTTAGCATATCATATAGATATAGAACATGTGTTTAGTTGATTTTAAAAGTCAAGTTAGAAGGATTAACTTTTGTTTGCGAACAAGTTTAGAATTAACTAAACTATGTTCTAGTGATTACAAGTTTAAACCTTCGAATAAGATAGCTTTATATGTATGAATCGAATGATGTTATGAACATCATTACTACCTTAAGTTCCTTGGATAAACCTACTAGAAAAGAGAAAAATGGATCTAGCTTCAATGGATCCTTGGATGGCTCGAAGTTCTTGAAGCAAAATCATGACACGAAAACAAGTTCAAGTAAGATCATCACTTGAAATAAGATTGTTATAGTTATAGAAATTGAACCAAAGTTTTAATATGATTATTACCTTGTATTAGAATGATAACCTACTGTAAGAAACAAAGATTTCTTGAGGTTGGATGATCACCTTACAAGATTGTAAGTGAGCTTGCAAACTTGAAAGTATTCTTGATTTTATGAAACTAGAACTTTTGGAATTTATGAAGAACACTTAGAACTTGAAGATAGAACTTGAGAGAGATCAATTAGATGAATAAAATTGAAGAATGAAAGTGTTTGTAGGTGTTTTTGGTCGTTGGTGTATGGATTAGATATAAAGGATATGTAATTTTGTTTTCATGTAAATAAGTCATGAATGATTACTCATATTTTTGTAATTTTATGAGATATTTCATGCTAGTTGTCAAATGATGGTTCCCACATGTGTTAGGTGACTCACATGGGCTGCTAAGAGCTGATCATTGGAGTGTATATACCAATAGTACATACATCTAAAAGCTGTGTATTGTACGAGTACGAATACGGGTGCATACGAGTAGAATTGTTGATGAAACTGAACGAGGATGTAATTGTAAGCATTTTTGTTAAGTAGAAGTATTTTGATAAGTGTATTGAAGTCTTTCAAAAGTGTATAAATACATATTAAAACACTACATGTATATACATTTTAACTGAGTCGTTAAGTCATCGTTAGTCGTTACATGTAAGTGTTGTTTTGAAACCTTTAGGTTAACGATCTTGTTAAATGTTGTTAACCCAATGTTTATAATATCAAATGAGATTTTAAATTATTATATTATCATGATATTATCATGTATGAATATCTCTTAATATGATATATATACATCAAATGTCTTTACAACGATAATCGTTACATATATGTCTCGCTTAAAAATCATTAAGTTAGTAGTCTTGTTTTTACATATGTAGTTCATTGTTAATATACTTAATGATATGTTTACTTATCATAGTATCATGTTAACTATATATATATCCATATATATGTCATCATATAGTTTTTACAAGTTTTAACGTTCGTGAATCACCGGTCAACTTGGGTGGTCAATTGTCTATATGAAACATATTTCAATTAATCAAGTCTTAACAAGTTTGATTGCTTAACATGTTGGAAACATTTAATCATGTAAATATCAATCTCAATTAATATAAATAAACATGGAAAAGTTCGGGTCACTACAGAATGGGTCCTTTCAGTTATAATGGCCATGATGGTAAACTTACGAAACGATTTTGATGAGGTTGTTGTGAATAAATTGATGATGATAATTGGGTTTTAAGTTAAGAAGCAAAAGAGAACAAAATGATATGGGTTAAAAACAAATTTAAGTTGGGTGTTATTTCAGAATTGAAACTTATAGAGTAATGGTTAAGGATGTTATCGGGTTAGCGGGACTCGCGGGTTCAAACCCGGACTTGGGCATTTTTTTTAAGGACTACTCCTTTGAGGTAGTTTACTTACTCATTTTTATTATTATTATTATTATTATTATTATTGTTATTATTAGTTATTATTGTTATTAGGTTATTACTAATATGAAGAAGATAATTATTAGTATTGTTAATACAATTAATTAATGTTAATATCATTAATGTTAATATTTGTAATATCATTATTATTATTATTATTATTATTATTATTATTATTATTATTATTATTATTATTATTATTAATATTATTATTATCATTTCTATTAAAATTATTATCCTTAGTATTAAAATGATTAATAAAATTATTGTTATTATTATTACTAACATTGATATTAGAATTAACACTATTATTATTATTTAGATTATTATTATTAGTATCATTATTGAAATTATTATTAATACCAATTATATTAAAAATTATCATTATCAAGAGTAACATTTTTATTATCACTATTATTGTTATTATTTCAAATAAATATTACTTTTCAAAAATACATTACAAATATGTTAATGTTATATATTACTAAATTCTTATGACATTAAGTAAGCTATATATATATATATATATATATATATATATATATATATATATATATATATATATATATATATATATATATATATATATATATATATATATATATATATATATATAATATATTAATTAATATAAATATATATTCTTATCATATATAAACCTTGAAATAAATTTCTATTTGTAATATATTACAATAAATGATAAATATTATATTATTAAACTACTTTATAAGTATTTACTATATTAATATTAATAAATGTAATATAGAAATAAATATTAACTACCTAAAATACATAGGATAAATATAACTTAATTAGTAATGTGTAAATTATTAATATATCAACTTGTTAGTTGTTATTATATGTTTTAATATATATAACTGATATAGGTTCGTGAATCCGAGGCCAACCCTGCATTGTTCAGTTCTGTCGTATGCATATTTTTACTACAAAATATCGTATTGTGAGTTTCATTACTCCCTTTTTAAATGCTTTTGCAATATATATTTTTTGGGACTGAGAATACATGCGCTTTTATAAATGTTTGACGAAATAGACAAAGTAATTGAAACTACATTCTATGATTGAATGATCGAAGCCGAATATGCCCCTTTTGCTTGGTAGCCTAAGAATTAGTAAACCGATCTACTAATTGACGCGAATCCTAAAGATAGATCTATTGGGCCCAACAAACCCCATATGTTGTAGCGGATGCTTTAGTACTTCAATTTTTTTATCATGTCCGATGGATGTCCCGGAATGATGGGGATATTCTTATACGCATCTTGTTAATGTCGGTTACCAGGTGTTCAATCCATATGAATGATTTTTGTCTCTATGCATGGGACATATATTTATGAGAAATGAAAATGAAAATCTTGTGGTCTATTAAAATGATGGAAATGATTATTTATGTTAAACTAATGAACTCACCAACCTTTTTGGTTGACACTTTAAAGCATGTTTATTCTCAGGTATGAAAGAAATCTTCAGCTGTGCATTTGCTCATTTTAGATATATTACTTGGAGTCATTCATGACATATTTCAAAAGACATTGCATTCGAGTCGTTGAGCTCATCAAGATTATTATTAAGTCAATTATAGTTGGATATATTATGAAATGGTATGCATGCCGTCAACTTTCGATGAAATGAAAGTTTGTTTTTTAAAAACGAATGCAATGTTTGTAAAATGTATCATATAGAGGTCAAGTACCTCGCAATGTAACCAAATTTAATGTATTCGTCCAGATGGATTAGGACGGGTCTCTACATGGTCTTAGCGAACCAGGTCTACATTAGTGTGTCTAACTGATAGTTATTAGGATGCATTAGTGAGTCTGGACTTCGACCGTGTCTGCATGTCAAAAGTTTTGCTTATCATTTTTGTCGGAAAATTGACTGCTTATCATTCTTAGTCTAGACACATTTTACTGCATTGACTGCATGAATAGTGTATAGACAAAATTCATATCTTAGCACATCTGTTACTATAAACTTTTCCTGACATATTCCGTAAATTCCTCGGTTAACTACGAAATCTTTTGTTCTATATATATAGATATTCTATGAAATTAGAATACCATTCGATAGCCGGAAAAAAAATCATTTCATACCGAAAAACCCTTTGCTCAATCGTACAAAATGGAACTCGCCACTAGTTCAAGCTCTTCGAAACCCAACAGCTATTCCGACATGGATGTTCAGCTAAGCTCCGAAAGTAGCATTACCAGAATGAATCAAACAATCATCCATCCCCAATTCATCTGATGTGTTCGTAGCCGACTTAATCAATGGAGACGCGAATAAGGCGATCCCTTCCACTAATCGAATACACCTCTTGGTGAAGAACCTGAAGCACTTATCGGTGAACCAGTCTGAAACACCATTTTCACCCTCATTTCCCGAATATCTTACCACGATTATATTCTATCTAAAATTCTAAACCTTATTCATCCGCTCGTTTTGACCGACAATCATCCTGGAGTAATAAGTCAACGAGCTTCGCGCCCAAGTTGTAACCTTGGAAAATATGGTGCAAAACGTACCAGCTTCAGCAACATCACTGGCACCAACAGTACCACTAACATCAATACCAGTACCACCAACAACCCAAGTTTCAACATCACATGCCTAAACATCTCATTCTGTACCTGGAGTATAATTATTATTCTACATGACGTTCTACATCATTTATCTTTGTTGGACATGATGATTATGTAATCTCTAATGTTTTGGAGATTAAATATTCTTGTTCTAACGGTAAATCAAATGAGTCTAATATCATATTAACTCATTAAATCCATGATTACATCTGAAAAAAATATATATGTATATATATTTTTTCATAAAGATTGTAATTAAAAATTCATTTGTACAAACTGTTAATGGTGAAAATATTTTAACGGGTAGGTAATACCTGAGGAATATTTAGATTTCACATTAATAAGTTACATTATACATTCTTCGAATCTGATTCAACGGTCATTTACTATCCTACTTACATCCACAGATATACGAATCCGTTCACCACAGAATAACCATTTTTATTCAAATTCATATTTGGATTTTGACTTATCAGAATCCAACAAGTGGCATAATGGAGAAAACATTGGACAAAATAAAATTTGTTAGAAACAAACAAATTAACTATGAGAAAATTTTGTTAAGAATCCACGCTAACAAAATCCTAGCTAACTGTTCCTAGCTAACTTCTAATTCCTTATTACATTTATTTATCACAATTTATTTATCGCAATTTTAATTCTCGCAATTGTATTTATCGTCATTTAATTTCTGTTATTTATTTTACGCACTTTAAATATCGGGACACGTATACAATGTTTTGACATATCATATTGACGTCATCTATATATATTATTTGGAATAACCATAGACACTCTATATGCTGTAATGCCCGAGTTCGCTATACAGGGTTGAAGTTGATTCTTAAATAATATATATACTTTGAGTTGTGATCGAGTCTGAGACATGTATATAATGGGTCACGACACGTATTAATTAATTCAAATATTATATATTAAACTATATATGAATTGTTGAACTACAAATTGTGGACTACTAACTGTGGACTAATAATATTGGACAATTAAAATGAATTAAAATATTGATTATAACATATGAAACTAAACATTTCTTCAAGTTTGCCACTTGATTTCATCTTAAACCTTGTTTGTATCTTGACGATTACAATCTGCGTTCAAACCTTTCATGATTCTTGAAAACACCTCAATCGAGAGGATGAACCAACCGCACTTCATCTACGGAAGAAAAGGTTGATGCATATAGTTATGCACCTGAAAATACTCGGAACCTGAGTAAACGTTTTAACACGTATCTGTGCTAACTCCTTTGGCGTTGTTATTACCGAAAATAACTTTGCAATCCCTTTCCAAAGTAGTCAATTTTGTCACAGCTCCAACAAGTCAACTTCGACTTTTCATTTGAATTAGCCTTATTATAACCTGGATGTATAAGATTGCCTTTTCTCATCGTTACAGGAGAACCTTTTATATCCCACCACATTAGCAGTAAACTTACCAACAACTTCATTGATCTTAAAGCCTCTCCGAAAAATCACTATACTTATTCTTTGAAACCCTATCATGTACTCATCTGCATCTTGTAATGATAGTTGCCATACCAAAAAGCTTGAATCATTACTCTCGAATTTCGCAGCAGTTCTATGTCAACAGTTATACATATAACGTTTATCTCCAAGACTTACATATTTCGAATGTGAAGTTTCTGAAAAACACCCTAAACTGCGAACTAGTTCTCGAAATTTTGAAAAATGCTGATGAAGCAGCAAAAACTGTAAACGACCTTAACAGTAAAAAAGTTTGATGATAAAGAATAGTGTATTGGCAAAGCTCAGAAAAAGAGAAAGTTTGGAACTGGAAAACGGATTGAGCAAACTATGAAGGAGGCTGTGGATAAATCACAAAGACTAAACCTGCCTTCAAAGAATCTAAATGATTCAGTATCTACTGAAGTTATTAACGAATACCTTGCTCCTGACTCTAAACCCTTGCGGACAATATTCTTCATTATCCTCCGATATTAGATATTCTAAAATATCATCATATCATTCATTATAAATATCTTCGATATTTCTGAAGATATTTTCATAATTATTCTTATCTGAAATCAATTATCTCTTCGCGATATCAGTGTTACATTAGAAAGGAAACTATTTTAGTTTCTAAATTCTGAAAAATTCAAATTTAAAATATGAATGTTTTTAAAGTAGTGTTGGGAACTGAAGCATGAGTTAGTATAATATAATGATACTTGATCAACGTGATTATATTACGGTAAGTTATGCTGAGTTTCAAATGGAACGCGATGATTCACAGACCATAACGTCATCATGTGCCATGTTACACGACTCTTACATTCTACTTAATCTCCAAACATATCAAGAATATATCTCTTGATAGTTCTATCTTTTCTCTTGAATTCTGGTAATTTAACCAATCAAGATCGTGCTATTACAATTTCTCTCTTAGAACATTTATCATGTTCATTTGAAACTCCATACCTACAAATTCTGGACCATTATTCGCTTGACTTAAAGTCGGGAAAAGAAAACAAAAGGATAGAACTCCAAGATATAAAGGAAAAGAAGGGAGTAGATTTATAGTAAAATATCCGACAGAGAAATCAAAACAGGTTATTGGATTTAACCAAAGAGGATCCTAATTTCCTCAACTACCGGAGAAACATATATTATTACGAAGATTTCCTCTAAATCCCTTGAATTCCAGAAATCAACCTTGACTATGTCAGAGGTTAAGACAAATCTTTATTATCTCATTTCAATTCACTATTTTGTGATAACTTCACTTGTACTCTTTACACAATCGAATTATTTTATCCCTATTAATCAATAGTGATAAAAATTCTATTTTATCAATTCATATTCATCATGAAAACATATTTATTGGTAACCATGACAACCACGCTCAAATTTCGGGACGAAATTTCTTTAACGGGTAGGTACTGTGACGACCCAGAAATTTCCGATCAAATTTAAACTTTAATCTTAATATGATTTCGACACAATAGGTAAATTCTGTAAAGTTAAATCTCAAAAACTTTGAACTGTGTTCATGTAATCATTTACCATTCGACCATTTCTGACGATTCATTTAATAATTAATTGAATATAGATAGGTATATATATAAATGTGTATGCATATGATAAATTGAAATATATTAATAAAATTTTATAGTTGTTAAAATTAAAGACGTAAAATAATTTATGATAAACAATAAAAATTTATTATATTTATAATATTTTAAAATATATCTAACTAATCAGTTTGAACACATTATTTTTCTTAACGAAGTTGGTAACGAATATTTAGGTTGATATATGTGATATGCATATAAATTCTATACATAATACTATAATAATTCATAAATATTATGTATGTAGGAGTTTATAATATTTCATTCTTATGTAAATAATTAAGTGTTAATATTAAATTGTTATATTATTATCATTATTATAAACTATTATTTACATTAATATTATTATTACTAATATTCTTAGTAATATCATTAATACTAAAATTATAAAAATTATTATAATTATTGTTATCAGTATTATTATACCACTTATTATTATTATTAATATTATTATTAATTATTATTATGATTATAATTATTATTAATATTAATAGTGTTATTATCAATATATTTATATTTATAAAACTAGTAGTATTAAATATAATAGATTAGATATATATATACGCGTAATCTGTAAACATCTCTCTCTACTTTATCTCTTTTTCTTCTTCCTCTGTACACTCGTGACCTCAATCGATCCTTTAATGCCTGCTACACTTAATCATTCGATTTCCATTATCAATTTCATCTATATAATTCTATTTGTTTCTGTTATTGAGAATCAAAACCCTAAAAGTTATTGAATGAGTTCGGTTCTTCTCCTTCACAATCGATTTCAGTTAATAATTCAAATCCAAATCAGTTACCAAAATCTAAAGATTCAAATGTGTTAGGAATCTTAGCAGAACTAACTACAAATTTTCAATTCCTAATTCCTTCAGTTGATTTCGAATGTTTGAGTCAAAGAACAAAGTTTAAGAAAAGTCAACGTTTTGATTTCGATGGAATCTGTTCATTTCAATTACAATTGGTGGTTAACGAGTCTTCCATGATAGATTTACAACAACTGTGAGGAAGAAATCAAGTCCTGTATGTGATTAAAACGCAATATCGAATTTTCAATTCATATTGTTCATAGCAGGTGATATTTTTTTATTTTATTTAAACCGTCGAATTTATTTTATTTTTTTTGTTGATGTTTGATTTAAAATTTATTCACAGTTGATTTTTGCTGTTCCGCTGTTATTGATTCTTTCAAAAATCAAAACAGTCTTGTTCTTGATATGCTTGGACTATTGTTTTTCTACTCCCCTGCTACATTTTCGATAGCCCAAGTAGAATATATAAACACTTGAATTTATTACAGATTATCCCAGTGATTGCTGCTGCAGACCTACTTTGTTGCTGCAAACAATGACGAAGATACAGAATGATGATGGTGATTATTTGTTATAGATTAGATTATGATTTTGAATTATGATTTATGATTATGGATTATGATCTATGAAATAAATTATGATTTATGATATGAATTAT
This sequence comes from Rutidosis leptorrhynchoides, assembly GCF_046630445.1. Taxonomy (NCBI): domain Eukaryota; kingdom Viridiplantae; phylum Streptophyta; class Magnoliopsida; order Asterales; family Asteraceae; genus Rutidosis; species Rutidosis leptorrhynchoides. The sequence goes on from NC_092339.1 coordinate 283,290,246, forward strand.
GATTTATAATATGAATTATGATTTATGATATGAATTATGATTTATGATATGAATCATGATCTATGATATGAATTATGATTTATGATTATGGATTATGATTTATGATTTATGATTATGAATTATGGTTTAAATGACGAGTTTATGATTTTGATAATGATAGTACATGAAGTAAACATGAGGATGATAATCAATTATGGTATATGATATGGTGATCATGATAATGATGATAAGATTATGACGATGATGAGGATGGTGTGATGATAATAATGAAGGCATGATGGTCATAATGGTATAAATTTTTATCATCATAAATATTACAAATTATTATAAGAATTATTATAAGAATTATTATTAAGTATTATAAGAGTATGGATTAAAAACTATGGTTGATATTATGATTATGTGTATGTTAAGTATGATATAAAATAAAAATAGATATAATTTATGTTAAGATATATTAAGATAAAAATGATTACAATTACGATCATGAATATAGTTACAGTAAATACAATCGAGAAGTATAATTAAAAGTACGTTTATAAGTAAGAGGCTTATAAATATAATTAAGTCACGATTAAATAAAATTATCATTTTTATTAAAAACTGTCATTGTTATTAAAGATATCATTATTATTAAAAGTGTTATTATTTTAAAATTTTCATTTTCATTAAACTTATCATTTTTACTAAAATTATTATTATTATTAAAAGTATCGTTAGTATTATTATCATTAAACATGATTTTATTATTATTATTATTTTCAAATTTAATTATTATTATTATCATTATTTTATTATTATTATAATTATTATATTCTACAAACAATAGATATTTATATATAAAAAATGTATATTTATATCATAAGTATAATAATATTAGATTTTTAATATATTAACTAATATAACATTAGTTATATTAATATAACATTTATTAAAGTATATATATATCATATAAGTATCATAATAAATTATAAGGATTAATATAATTATATATAAGGATATTAATCTATATATATTATAAAATATATATAAACTTCGCTGATTAATATTACAATGTGTTAATATATATATATATATATATATATATATATATATATATATATATATATATATATATATATATATATATATATATATATATATATATATATATATATATATATATAATTGTTATAGGTTCGTGAATCCGAGGCCAACCTTGCATTGTTCAGTTCCGTCGTATGCATATTTTTACTATAAAATATCGTATCGTGATTTTCATTTGCTCCCTTTTTTTTAATATTTTTGCAATATATATTTTTGGGACTGAGAATACATGCGCTGCTTTTATAAATGTTTTACAAAATAGACACAAGTACTCGAAATTACATTCTATGTTGGATTATGAATACCGAATATCACCCTTTTAGCTTGGTAGCCTAAGAATTAAGGAACAGACACCCTAATTGACGCGAATCCTAAAGGTAGATCTACGGGCACTATGTGACGACCCGGGAATTTCCGACCGAATTTAAACTTGATCTTTAATTACTTTCGACACGATAAGCAAAGTCTGTAATGTCGAGTCTTAAAATTTTGAACTATATTTATTTAACCTTCGACCATTCCCGACGATTCACGAACAACTATTTTTAAATAGTTACATATATATTTAAATATATATATAATAATATATATATAAATATATATATAAATATTACTTGTAAATATATAATATTATATTTAGTTGTTTAAAAGAATATAATTAATATATTTATTTACTTAAACTTGTTAATTAAGATTTGATAAATATTTATATAGAATGTGTATATTGAGAATGAATGATTTCGAGCCTAATTAGCAAACGTCAGTAACACTCGGTTGACGTTTCGTTAGTTTTAATATAGATATTTTACATGTTCATGAAGGACTAAAATAAAAGTTGAACTGTAAATCGATTACGAAGATGTTAGATTTGTTAAAAATATTTTTACCTTTTTAAATTTAAATATTACTACTCCATACATATAAATTGAAACAGAAAATAAATAATTATCGAACCTTTTTGATCAGGCTTCAAACAGTTAATGAGTGAAATAATTAAATATAATTAATATTTAATTAATCTAAAAATTTAGAAATTTTAGGAACACTTTTAGATATTAACTGTTTAGCAATGAACCATGATATAGCACTTCGGGAGAAATGTGTCGGTAGAATCAAACAAAAAGATGGCTGCTTCACTGTTATTTTCACTTTACACATTTAATTTAAGTAATTTATTAATGATAATGCTAAAAACGAACATATATTTCATAGCATTATCCCTCAAGAAAGACAAGCTTTTAGTTGAAATTGTTCTATTTACAAGTGATATTCGTTTAAATAATAAAAGGTGAAGACAAAAGACAGATTCGACGAATTGAAGACGCAAAAGACCAAAAAGCTCAAAAGTACAAAATACAATCAAAGTGGTTTCAATTAGTGATAAGAAACGTCTCAAAATTACAAGAGTACAAGTAGCAAAACGCAAAGTACAAGATATTAAATTATACGCAAGGACGTTCGAAAATCCGAAACCGGGACCAGAGTCAACTCTCAACGCTCGACGCAACGGACTAAAAATTACAAGTCAACTATGCACATGAATATAATATAATATATAATTAATTCTTAAAATTAATATATATATTATATTATATTATAAAAACCGCCGGCAAACTAAAAAACTAAGACATGTGAGCCTCCCCAGCTGGCCATGCGATCGCATGGCCTAGAGGAGCAAAGCTCAAGCGATCGCATGAGCCCCTGTAGCAGCTGACATGCCTATAAATTTCGCGTTTTTGGTTGATCATCACACATCTTTTTCTTTCTCTCTATCATACGATATATATATATATATATATTATAATTTTAATTTTAATTTCTAATAATAAGGGTATGTTAGCGAATGTTGTAAGGGTGTAAGTCGAAATTCTGTCCGTGTAACGCTACGCTATTTTTAATCATTGTAAGTTATGTTCAACCTTTTTAATTTAATGTCTCGTAGCTAAGTTATTATTACGCTTATTTAATACCGATGCTGGGCTAAAATATTTAAAATTGGGTAATTGGGCTTTGTACCATAATTGGGGTTTGAATAAAAGAACGACACTTGTGGAAATTAGACTATGGGCTATTAATGGGTTTTATATTAACTAAACGATACCTCATTAAATTAATATATAGACTTATAATTTGACGTATTTATATATAACCACATACGCTTGACTGGGTACGGTGGGCGGGATATCTATAAATACCAATAATTGTTCATTTTACCGGAAACGGAACTGGATTAATAGTTAATAGACTTGTTGAAACAGGGGTGGATTACATTCAAGGGTAATTGGTGTAATTGTTATGAAAGTAGTAAAACCTTGGTTTACACGCAGTCGATAACCTGGTGTATTTATTAAATAAAGTATTAAAACCTTGTTACAATTCGAATCCCCAATTAGTTGGAATATTTGACTTCGGGAATAAGAATAATTTGACGAAGACTTTCGCACTTTATATTTATGCCTGATGGACTATTATGGACAAATCCGTATGGACATATCGAATAATCCAGGACAAAGGACAATTAACCCATGGGAATAAACTAAAATCAACACGTCAAACATCATGATTACGGAAGTTTAAATAAGCATAATTCCTTTATTTTCATATTTAATTGCACTTCTAATTATCGCACTTTTATTTATTGTCATTGTATTTAATTGCACTTTTAATTATCGTACTTTTTAATTATCGCAAGTTTATTTTATCGCACTTTTATTTATCGCAATTTCATTATCGTTATTTACTTTACGCTTTAAATTAAGTCTTTTATTTATTTAATATTTTACATTAGGTTTTAACTGCGACTAAAAGTTTTAAAAATCGACAAACCGGTCATTAAACGGTAAAAAAAAACCCCCTTTTTATAATAATAATATTACTTATATATATTTGTATTTTTATAAATGAAAACTAATATAGCATTAAGCATTGTTTAAAATATTTCCCTGTGGAACGAACCGGACTTACTAAAAACTACACTACTGTACGATTAGGTACACTGCCTATAAGTGTTGTAGCAAAGTTTAGGTATATCCATTCTATAAATAAATAAATATCTTGTGTAAAATTGTATCGTATTTAATAGTTTTTCTTAGTAAAATATAAGCTATTTCATATACACCTCGCATAACATCAAGTATTTTTGGCGCCGCTGCCGGGGACATTCTTGCTTAAACGCCAGAAGCGCAACGCTATATATAAAAAAAAGATTTTTATTAATTTTTAGTTACTTTTATAAAACTACGCTTTTATAAAAATACGTTTTAAATATTCGAAAATATAAAAAGAAAAACAAAAATATAAATATTTTTAAGAGTTTGTTAAATATTTATAAAATTATAAAGTTTCTTTATTTTTATTTTAGTTTTTTTTAAATACAAGTTTTTTTTATTTATATATTTATTTATTAAAAAAAAAAAAAAACATTCCGCCCGATCACTGTAGCAGCCCATATCCAGGCCTGGTACCCGAGTCCATGCGATCGCATGGAAAACCAACTAACACCTCATGCGATCGCATGAGGTGAGTTGACAGGTCTGGTAACCTCAACCGCGAGTTTAGGGTTAATAATTATTATTATTATTATTTAATTTAAACCCTAATTAGGGTTAGATTAATTAATTAGTTAATTTAGTTTTTATTTAATTTGTATTTTAAGTTTAATTAGTTTAATTAAATTACAAAATTAATAGTTTTATTAAATAAATAATATAAAAATAATATTTTTATAAAAATTGTACTTTTTACAACTTTAAGTATATTTTTATATTTTGCTTCTTTTTATTCGCTTTAGCGTAATATTTGTATTTTTCGCTCGTATTTAGTTCTAAGATATAGTTTTTGCCATAGTTATTTTTATTTCTAGATTTTTAAGATTTGCGGTAAAATCCCTTAAGTGCTTTTTCTTTAGACTAAGATTTAGGTGCTTTAGAATTTTGCGACGCCGTTTTTAAATTTTAGTACCTTTTTAAGTTATTGCCATTTGGGATATAGTTTTTCTTTTTAGCCTTAATATTTTTAGACGCAACTTTTAATTCTTAGTTTTTAGTTCCTTTTTAAGTTTCGACGCGCTACTTTCTTATTTTTATTTTTCGACTTTTATTTTTTTCGACGTTTTTCGACGCGCTCTTTTTCTTTCTTATTTCTTGCCGATCTAGTTTTTAGGACTTAGATTTTTTTTCCATTTCTTATCTAAAATTTCCCTAAATTTCAACGAAAATTTATTTTAAGTGGTTAAATTGATAGACATCAAAATTTTCTGGTTCGTAGTAATAGTTAGATTTGTACGTGGACCGGGTTATTGGAGCCAAACAGTACTCAATTATATTGAGACCAAACGAATCCTGCCCCTCTGCTGCATCTTTCAGCTATTCGAAACGTGGGCAAAATCAGAAAAGTCTATTACTTTGATAACTTATATAATTTTTCTTACTTTTAAAAACTAATAGGATATTCAGTGAATGCACCGAGCAAAACGTTCACCACCTTTTGTACGTTCACCACCTGTAACTCGATCAAGACATCTAGCAAATATTGTCGCCTTTAATTTTTCTTTAGAATCGTCATCCAGTCGACCAAGTACTCCAATTCAAATTTTCGATAATCCATTCTTTGAACCCGACCTCACAATTGAGAATCCAGAGAATATTCAGGGACAATTCATAGATCCTGAACCATTAATCTTTCCTCCAGAACCACCAATCATTCAAACAGAGATTGTTGAGGAACCTACCATTAAATCAGAATCCTATAGTGATTCAGATTCAACAAATTCAATCATGGAGAATCTAGAACCTCTAAGCATGGAAGACCGAATGAGAGCTAAACGCACTGGCCAAGGTCACGCAATTACTCAACCTGACATAAATGCGCCAGATTATGAAATCAAAGGACAAATTCTACACATGGTAACTAATCAATGCCAATTTAGTGGTGCGCCGAAGGAAGATCCAAATGAACATCTTCTTACCTTTAATAGGATCTGTACAGTATTTAAAATAAGAGAAGTGGAGGATGAACAGATATATCTCATGTTATTTCCCTGGACTTTAAAGGGAGAAGCCAAAGATTGGTTAGAATCGTTACCTGAAGGGGCGATTGATACATGGGACGTTTTAGTTGAAAATTTTCTTAAACAATTCTTTCCGGCATCTAAAGCCGTAAGACTTCAAGGAGAAATTGTTACGTTCACACAAAAGCCAAATGAAACTCTATATGAAGCTTGGACCAGATTTGGAAAGTTATTAAGAGGATGTCCGCAACATGGTTTAGATACTTGTCAAATAGTACAAATATTCTACCAAGGATGCGACATCACTACAAGAAAAGACATCGACATAGCAGCTGGTGGTTCCATTATGATGAAAACAGCAACTGACGCTTATAAAATTATTGATAACACTGCTTCCCACTCACATGAGTGGCACCAAGAAAAAGATATCGTTAGATCATCTAAAGCAGCTAGAGCCGATTCTAGCCATGACTTAGATTCCATTTCAGCAAAGATAGATGCTGTCGAGAGATGAATGGAAAAGATGACTAAAGATATTCACTCAATACGAATTAGTTGTGAACAATGTGGAGGACCACATTTGACAAAAGATTGTCTCAGTATTGAACTAACAATGAAACAAAGAGAGAATGTTTCATACATAAACCAAAGGCCTGGAAATAATTATCAGAATAATTATCAACCGCCAAGACCGATCTACAATCAAAACCAGAATTATAACCGAAATGTTCCATACAACAACCAACAAGGTCCAAGTAATCAACAAGTATCCAATAATACTTACAACCAGTAAAGACCTAATTTTCAAAACAAACCACCACAAACCGATGATAAAAAGCCAAATTTAGAAGATATGATGTCGAAGTTAGTTGAATCTAAAACACAATTTTTCACATCTCAGAAACAAACCAATGAACAAAATGCTCAAGCATTTAGAAATCAACAAGCTTCTATTCAAAATCTGGAACAAGAAGTAAGTAACCTAGCAAGGTTGATAGGTGAAAGAAAACCGGGAAGTCTACCTAGTGATACAAATGCTAACCCCCGGAATAAAACAGCTAAAGCCATTACCACGAGAAGTGGTATTACACTTAAACCACCTGAAATACCTGTAGTTTCTGATGAAGCTATTCCTACTCCACAAGAACTACAATCTGAACAAGATAAGGAAAAAGAACCGGTAGTTGAAAAGGTTAATGAAGATAACACAGTTAAGGCTAAACCTTATGTTAAACCATACCAACCACCACTTCCTTACGTAAAATGAGAAAAGAGAGACTTGAAGCCGAGCAATCCAAATTTTTGGATATGTTTAAACAAATAAATGTAAATCTTCCTTTCATTGATGTAATTTCAGGAATGCCTAGATATGCTAAATTCTTGAAAGATCTAATCACAAATAGAAAGAAAATGGAAGAACTCTCGGCTGTTACTATGAATGCTAATTGTTCTGCAGTGTTGTTGAATAAGATACCAGAAAAATTATCTGATCTAGGAAGTTTCACAATTCCATGTTTTCTGGGTAGTCCAAGTTCAATAGAAGCATTGGCAGGCTTAGGTGCTAGTATAAATTTAATGCCGTATTCATTATACGCTAAACTAGACCTTGGAGAATTGAAACCAACACGAATAAGTATACAACTAGCCAATCGATCAGTAAAATATCCTAGAGGGATAATGGAGAACATGCTAGTTAAAGTTGGTACTTTAGTATTTCCAGTAGATTTTGTTATTCTGGACATGGAAGAAGATTCTCGAGTTCCTCTCATATTAGGAAGACCATTCTTAAACACGGCCAAAGCAATAATAGACGTGTTATTATATTCAAACTATAGAATCACATGCAGAATTGTTAGAAGAATTTCCAGAATTATAAGGAACGGGAGAATGTTCTTTAGGAGAAGGAACTAAACCAATTGATGAAACTGAAATGTTAGCTACACTTATGGCTAATGGATATGAACCAACAACAGAAGAAATTCAAATGCTAAAAGAAGAAGACAGATATCGATATAAATCATCGATAGAAGAACCACCAACATTAGAGTTAAAGCCACTTTCAAACCATTTGGAATACGCTTATTTACATGGTGAATCTGAATTACCTGTAATAATATCGTCTTCTCTTACTGAAAATGAAAAATCTCAACTCATTTCTGTGCTAAAAGCTCATAAACCAGCTATTGCATGGAAGATTCATGATATTAAAGGAATAAGTCCTTCATATTGCACACATAAAATACTTATGGAAGAAGGTCATAAAACGTATGTGCAACGCCAACGAAGACTAAATCCTAATACGCAAGATGTTGCTAAGAAAGAAATTATTAAACTGCTAGATGCAGGTTTAATTTATCCAATTTCTGATAGTCCATGGGTAAGCCCAGTTCAATGCGTGCCTAAGAAGGGTGGCATTACTGTCATCACAAATGAGAAAAATGAGCTTATTCCTACTAGGACTGTAACAGGATGGCGTGTTTGTATTGATTATAGAAAATTAAATGATGCCACCAGAAAAGATCACTTTCCTTTACCTTTCATTGATCAAATGTTAGAAAGATTAGCCGAAAATAGTTACTATTGTTTTCTTGATGGTTTTTTCGGATATTTTCAAATTCCAATAGCACCCGAGGACCAAGAGAAAACCACATTCACATGCCCTTATGGTACTTTTGCTTACAAACGCATGCCATTTGGACTTTGCAACGCCCCTGCAACCTTTCAAAGGTGCATGATGGCGATTTTTCACGACATGATAGAAGAATGCATGGAAGTTTTCATGGATGACTTTTCAGTCTTCGGTGATACATTTGAATCATGTCTAGTTAATCTTGAACGAATGCTTATTAGATGCGAACAATCAAATCTAGTACTTAATTGGGAGAAATGCCATTTCATGGTTAAAGAAGGCATCGTTCTTGGACATAAAATCTCAAAGGAAGGAATTGAAGTGGATAGAGCTAAAGTAGATGTAATTGCTAAGCTTCCACATCCCACCAATGTTAGAGGAGTTAGGAGTTTTCTAGGGCATGCCGGTTTTTACCGACGTTTCATAAAATATTTTTCTAAAATTGCCACTCCTATGAATAAACTCCTAGAAAAGGATGCTCCATTCATCTTTTCAGATAAATGCATCAAATCTTTTAATATTCTTAAAGAGAAACTCACTAATGCGCCGATCATGATAACTCCAAATTGAAATCTACCGTTTGAACTAATGTGCGATGCAAGTGATTTTGCAATGGGAGCCGTTTTAGGACAAAGGATTAAAAAATTATTTCAACCTATATATTATGCTAGTAAGACGTTACAAGGAGCACAAAGAAAAAGAACTCCTTGCTATTGTCTTTACTTTTGACAAATTTCGTTCATATCTCATTCTATCTAAAACGGTGGTCTATACCGACCATTCTGCTCTTAGATACCTATTTTCGAAACAAGATGCTAAACCAAGATTAATCCGTTGGATCTTACTCTTACAAGAGTTCGATATTGAAATCCGAGATAAAAGAGGAGCAGAAAATCTTGCCGCTGATCATCTTTCTCGTCTTGAAAATCCTGAATTAGAAGTTCTAAATGAATCGACCATACAAGACAACTTTCCTGATGAATATCTATTGAAGATAGATTATAATGAAATTCCATGGTTTGCAGACTATGCAAACTAATTAGTATGTGGATTCCTTGAAAAAGGATTATCGTACTAAAAACGAAAGAAATTCTTTAGTGATATAAAACACTATTTATGGGAAGATCCACATTTGTTTAAAAGTTGTCCCGATGGAATAATACGCCGATGTGTATTCGGAGATGAAGCTAGTAAAATTTTAAACCATTGTCACACAGGACCAACAGGAGGGCATTATGGGCCTCAACTCACAGCAAGAAAAGTTTATGATGCTGGATTCTATTGGCCTACAATTTTTAAAGACGCACACCTTCTTTGCAAATCCTGTGATGCTTGTCAAAGGGCCGGAAAAATAAGTCAACGTGATGAAATGCCACAAAATGTCATTCAAGTATGAGAAGTATTTGACATTTGGGGTATTGACTTTATGGGTCCATTTCTAAAATCTCATAATAATCTCTACATTCTCGTTGCCATTGATTATGTATCTAAATGGGTGGAAGAAAAAGCTCTCCCAACTAACGATGCACGAGTTGTAGTCAACTTTTTAAAACATCTTTTTGCAAGGTTCGGAACACCGAAAGCTTTAATAAGTGATCGGGGTACTCATTTCTGTAATAATCAACTTGAGAAAGTTCTCAAAAGATATGGAGTAACTCATAAAATCTCAACCGCTTATCATCCACAAACAAGTGGACAAGTTGAAAATACCAACCGAGCATTAAAACGTATTCTAGAGAAAACCGTAGGATCAAATCCGAAGGAATGGTTCATGAAATTGGAGGATGCACTCTGGGCTTTTAGAACAGCCTACAAAACTCCAAATGGAACCACACCTTTCAGACTCGTCTACAGAAAAGCATGTCATCTTCCAGTAGAAATTGAACACAAAATATTTTGGGCTTTGAAGACATGTAATCTTGATTTACATGAAGCTGGACGTCTACGGTTAAGTCAACTAAACGAATTAGAAGAATTAAGACATGAAGCATACGAAAATTCGTTGATCTATAAGGAAAGAACGAAGAAGTGACATGATAAAAGAATCAGAAGTTCAAAAGAATTTAAAGAAGGAGACAGAGTTCTTCTTTTCAATTCACAATTCAAGCTATTTCCTGGAAAATTGAAATCAAGATGGTCTGGACCATTTATAGTCAAAAGAGTTTTCCCATACGGAACAATAGAATTAATAAATTCAAATGGGATTGAATTTAAGGTTAATGGTCACAGAGTTAAACATTACATAGATAGTCCAATGGAAGTCGACAACGAAGTTAATCACAATTTCGACACCACAGCTAACTAATGTGGGGAAAATCAAGTCTTTAAAGGATAATATGTATTTCTGTTAGAGTTAGATTTTTTGTTTTCGTGTAGTTCTCGAAAATGGAACCCGAATGGTCTTTCCCTAGCAGACCCTAAAGAACTAGTCTTCTCCCCCCATTCTGAATTTTTATTTTTTTAGGTTTTACGAGATGAAGACTTCCTGTGAATTAAACCATGGTCTAATGCTACACACTTTGATCACTAAACGTAATAATGACACCCTTCCAAGTGAAATAGTATCATTAATCAGAGGCAAATTGGACGGAGTAAGAAAAGAATCCAGAAACAAAAATAATAAGTTACAATTTGGTAAAGGAAAATCAAAATCCGCAGCAAAAAGGAGAGCACGACACCTTGAAAGATGTCACAAATGCGGAAAATGGTCAGACGAAGGTAAATGTTCAAATAATCAAACCTATTCAAATACCGAATTTGTTACTCTATGCAGAGACGGACCGTTCATATGTTTAGAAGAAAAAACGTTGAATGCTCGAGGTTACGCCTATGTAGCCATGGAAAACCAATTAGTCCGACTATCATATGAGTGGGCTAGAGCATATCACTAAGAAATCTATTTCACAGGTAAGTATGTACAGTTTTTACTTTTATTTTTATTTTTAACCTTTTGATAATAAACGCTAATTTGTTCGCTATAAAGTATTAAATTGGTATTCGATAAAATTAGGTATGCGTAACCAAAATTATTGATATCATACAAAAATTTATTACATCACTGCGAAATTTACCGTTTATTCTTAAGGTATAAATATCTTTAATCAATCAACCCAAAATATTTCAAAAATTCATCATGAGTTAAATTAGGTCGTTGAACCGAAATTACTTTACCGAAAAGAGGGGCGTATATTTTTGATAATATTTGATTGATTAAAGTGGGATAAAATACCAAAACGATTTTTAATTTTATTTTTACTTTGTTTTTAAAATTAATATATAAATATTAAATTAATATTGTAAACTTCTTTAAAATTGTAAATATTTGGAAAATTAATATTTTTAATATAAGTTTGTATGTATAAAAACAAAAATATAATATAAGTTTAGTGTGAATTTTTAAATTTTATTAATATGAATTTTTAATTTTATGCGTCTTAAATTTAAGTTTGGTGTGAATTTAAAAACCAAAATTTACTTTATTTTGCTAAGTTAAAAATATGATTTTTAAAATTCGTCGTGAGTTGAAGACTAGGTCTTTGGACCGAAATTGCTCTACCCAAGGGAGGGGCGAGAACTTTTATTATCATTATTTTTAATCTTATTGAATTAAAGTATGCCAAAAATATTAAAAAACCCAAAAATCTTTACTATTAAAACCGCGCTTTGAATTGACAAATTTTAAAATTTTGTCGTGGGACGGACTAGGACAACGATCTGAAACGCCTTCATCCTAAAAAGAAACAAATTTTTAAAATTTTATTAATTATATGTTTTATAAGTTATAAGGTTTTTATATAAAAAAACAAAAAAACGCCAATATGTTTGGAAAACTTGGTAAAATTTAATCATTTTTCTACGCTAATCACCCTCAATAATTTAAATTGTTACTGATTTCTTGCAAATGAGGGCTTTGCAAGATCTTAAGTGTGGGAAGGGTTAAATTCTTTCGGATTTTTAAAATCTTTAAACTTATACACTTGGTTACCATTAAAAATACTAGTAACGCAGTAGTTGTATTAGAATCTAGTGCTCTCTGATAATAAAGAACAGCCCTAGTCTTATATACTAACTACCCAATTCTAGTAAAATTTTCAAAATTTTCAATTAAATGAACTCAAAATTATATTTATACATATTTATGAACGATAAAACTAGGTGTTAACACCGAAATTATTGTTACCTCGGAAAGGACATAAATTGAGAAACAAACCAAAGTGTTAGAATTCATTTAAATGGAATAGAGGACAATAAAAAGGCAAATAAAAGAAAATAAAAGCCAAGTGTGGGAAAATTTACCAAGTTATTTAAAACATAAGTCACATATTTTTGTAACAAATAACTGAAGATACTTTTGTTTTGGACGATTTTAATCAGTTTTACCCGATTTACTGTAATATATTTGAAAGAAAGATGGATCTACACGATGAATCAATTCCATCATTAAAAGGAAGTAAAGTCTTCCGAAAAAGAAACGCGCTTCTTGATTTAGGTCATAAAGTTGTCGTCCAGACCAGCTGTAGGTTGACGAAAAATCTAGAAAAGTCATCTCTAAAATCAGCAGGAAATCCACGGACCTCAGCATCGAACAGGGTCGCCAAGTGGTCAGACTTATCCTAAACATGAGAGGATCTGTCTTGTAAAATAGGGAGGACGCCGTGCAAATTAGCTGGATAAGACTAATGAATCAGATCCCTAGAAAGGATAATCTCCTTAAAGATCAAAAATCAGCTTTTAAGACTGATATTACTCAATCCTAGAGATTGACCTTAAAGATTGAGAATTACAAACTCATGGAATTCGATGATATCTAAACTCGAGCTTGAACGAGAAAATATTTTGATCAAAATTGCAAACCGATTTGTTTTCTGAAAACCCATTTTCAATGCGTTCATTACCATTGAACGTAAAATCCTAGGAATTCACCTGGAATTCATTAGGTCACCTAAACCAAATCGGGTGTCAACCGTAAGAACGGTGGTTGCATAGCATGGTCAAAGACAGGACCTTGTGCCAGACCGAAGAAAAATTATAAGGGTGAGCTTTACTATTGCTCCTACCAAGGATAGTAATTGCATCCGACACGTTATAGACCAAAAACTTAACCGCATGTCAGGGGACATTGCCTTAACAGTTGCTTGTTCAACGCTTTTCTTTACAACCGGACGGTAGTTTATCGAAAGGTAATATACGGAACAAGTATACTGGACGTGTTGCTTTCCCAATACAAGGTTAGCAAGTGGGTGACACAAAACCTTAAGTTTTGAGCTAAAAATTTCAAATATGAAACCCACCAAACCCACAAAAAGAATTTGCAAACACCGGTGAAGGGTTATCCCGGAAAACTTATCTAGGGTAAAAGCTAGATTTAATTTTCAAAAGATCAAATGTTTTCATAAAGATCCAATTTCCTTAATGGATCTAAACTTTTATAGTCATGTGGGACTGTAAACCACATCGTTACTACCATTGTTTATACCGCCGTATAGAAATCACTGATGTACAAAGTGTGAAGAATAAAGAAGTGATTATAGTATATTTCAAGACTATATTGCTTGAGGACAAGCAACGCTCAAGTGTGGGAATATTTGATAATGCTAAAAACGAACATATATTTCATAGCATTATCCCTCAAGAAAGACAAGCTTTTAGTTGAAATTGTTCTATTTACAAGTGATATTCGTTTAAATAATAAAAGGTGAAGACAAAAGACAGATTCGATGAATTGAAGACGCAAAAGACCAAAAAGCTCAAAAGTACAAAATACAATCAAAGTGGTTCCAATTAGTGATAAGAAACGTCTCAAAATTACAAGAGTACAAGAAGCAAAACGCAAAGTACAAGATATTAAATTATACGCAAGGACGTTCGAAAATCCGGAAGCGGGACCAGAGTTAACTCTCAACCCTGGACGCAACGGACTAAAAATTACAAGTCAACTATGCACATGAATATAATATAATATATAATTAATTCTTAAAATTAATATATATATATATATTATATTATATTATAAAAACCGTCGGCAAACTAAAAAACAAAGACATGTGAGCCTCCCCAGCTGGCCATGCGATCGCATGGCCTAGAGGAGCAAAGCTCATGCGATCGCATGAGCCCCTATAGCAGCTGACATGCCTATAAATTTCGCGTTTTTGGTTGATCATCACACATCTTTTTCTTTCTCTCTATCATACGATATATATATATATATATATATATATATATTATAATTTTAATTTTAATTTTAATTTCTAATAATAAGGGTATGTTAGCGAATGTTGTAAGGGTGTAAGTCGAAATTCTGTCTGTTTAACGCTACGCTATTTTTAATCATTGTAAGTTATGTTCAACCTTTTTAATTTAATGTCTCGTAGCTAAGTTATTATTATGCTTATTTAATACCGAAGTAATCATGATGTTGGGCTAAAATATTTAAAATTGGGTAATTGGGCTTTGTACCATAATTGGGGTTTGAATAAAAGAACTACACTTGTGGAAATTAGACTATGGGCTATTAATGGGTTTTATATTAACTAAACGATACCTCATTAAATTAATATATAGACTTATAATTTGATGTATTTATATATAACCACATACGCTTGACTGGGTACGGTGGGCGGGATATCTATAAATACCAATAATTGTTCATTTTACCGGAAACGGAACTGGATTAATAGTTAATAGACTTGTTGAAACAGGGGTGGATTACATTCAAGGGTAATTGGTGTAATTGTTAACAAAGTAGTAAAACCTTGGTTTACACGCAGTCGATAACCTGGTGTATTCATTAAACAAAGTATTAAAACCTTGTTACAATTTGAATCCCCAATTAGTTGGAATATTTGACTTCGGGAATAAGAATAATTTGACGAAGACTTTCGCACTTTATATTTATGCCTGATGGACTATTATGGACAAATCCGTATGGACATATCGAATAATCCAGGACAAAGGACAATTAACCCATGGGAATAAACTAAAATCAACACGTTAAACATCATGATTACGGAAGTTTAAATAAGCATAATTCCTTTATTTTCATATTTAATTGCACTTCTAATTATCGCACTTTTATTTATTGTCATTGTATTTAATTGCACTTTTAATTATCGTACTTTTAATTATCGCAAGTTTATTTTATCGCACTTTTATTTATCGCAATTTCATTATCGTTATTTACTTTACGCTTTAAATTAAGTCTTTTATTTATTTAATATTTTACATTAGGTTTTAACTGCGACTAAAAGTTTTAAAAATCGACAAACCGGTCATTAAACGGTAAAAAAAACCCCCTTTTTTATAATAATAATATTACTTATATATATTTGTATTTTTATAAATGAAAACTAATATAGCATTAAGCTTTGTTTAAAAGATTTCCCTGTGGAACGAACCGGACTTACTAAAAACTACACTACTGTACGATTAGGTACACTGCCTATAAGTGTTATAGCAAGGTTTAGGTATATCCATTCTATAAATAAATAAATATCTTGTGTAAAATTGTATCGTATTTAATAGTTTTTCCTAGTAAAATATAAGCTATTTCATATACACCTCGCATAACATCAATTAATATATTCTATTTCTACTTTATTACATATCTATATCCTATATTTATATACCTATACTATATGCACTTATATGTATGTGTACTTGAGATTGATAGAACCACACCAAAACATTCACCTTACTCGATCAACTGCCATCACCGGCCGCTTACTACCTTCCCCGGCTGCCACCACCGTCCACCACTAATAACCACCATTTTTCTCTTTCTCTCTCTAGACATCTCCCTCTTTTCTCTTTATTTTCGGACGTGAGCAACCATGACTACTACTCATGTAATCTTCTATTAATCACCCTAATCACCAACACCCCGAAGACTACCATGAAGCACCACTAGATCGCCGGCAACACACCTAGCAAACTAAGAACCTCCGGCCACCACAAAACCAAACCCGAAACCCTTTTTGTTGTCGTTGCATCGGTTTACCACTAATTACTATTCGATAAACGCAATCCAATAACACCAAACTATCAACTCATCACCATCGATAACCACCTGGAACTCGTTTAGTTGCATATTCGTTTGTCCAACCAAACCCATAATCATGGCTATTGTAAATCGAACGGTTGCTGATTAGTCGAAGAACACCAACACAACAACACCCTTTTTCTTCCTCCTGCTACTCGTTGAACACCAAATGACAACCTAAACCACCATCTTTAGTTTTCTGTTTTCTATTTTCTGTTTCTAAACGAACATTACTAATCACCACCTTCACAATCGCCATGAAAACCATAACCTCCTCCTTTATCTGTATCACGTGTGCGTTTTGTTTTATATTTTTTTTTTGTTTTCTGTTACCGTTCCAACAACAGACCCACACAACACTCTTCTTTCATTTTTTTTCTTTTATTTTCAGCCAGAACAACCAACATTTGATTACCCTTTGCATCAAGACCATCGAATTCTCTTTAAACTAAATCACTTTGTACGAGTACTGTAGCACTAACGATGAAGATGATGAATAGTGGTTATGATTTTATGTGATCGTGATGATGATATCATGTACAACTTCTGCTGCTAAAATAGTGGACGAGGATACAACGAAGACGATGAAACCGTATTAAGTGATGACGATGATGAACAATCACGCTATAAAAACAAAATAAGATGATGAGTACGAAAAAGAAGGTGAAACGGGGAAGATAAAGAACACGAGATATATGATATGATGATGATATGTTAATGAATATGACGATCATGATAATGATGGACGATGATGCTGTGATGTATGGTTATGATTGAACCCAGGGAAAAGAATCCAACTTCTGCTTCGTTTTTTATTTATTTATTTAAACTGGAGAACTCAATTATCTTTTGATACTTGGGCCATAGCTAATGGTTTTGGGCCATTTAAACTTGATTCATTGGGCCAAGTTCATTGTGTTATTGGATTCAAAAATTTCCTGGATTATAGAAGGGTGATGAAATTCTCGGGTTAAATAAATATGGGATGAAGTTTTATCAGGAATGTTAAATGGAGCAATTGGTTGGGATGTTGTGTGCGTAACCGAGTGGTCACGGGTTCAAACCCTGGCAGGGTAACTATATTTCTTTTTGGGCCGATTTTTGAGGTAGTTTTTCTTGTATTATTATTATTATTATTATTATTATTATTATTATTATTATTATTATTATTATTATTATTATTATTATTATTATTATTATTATTATTATTATTATCATTACCATTATTATTATTATTATTATTATTATTATTATTATTATTATTATTATTATTATTATTATTATTATTATTATTATTATTAGTTGTTGTTATTATTATTATGATAATTGTTGTTACTCCTAAAATGTTAGAAGTATTATTATTATTAATCACATTAAGAGTTATTATTATTGTAATTATTAAATTATTAATATAAGTATTATAGTTACAATTACAATTAGGATTTTTATTATTTAATATTGTTACTACTAACATTATTATCCTTACTAGTAATATTATTATATAGTATCATTATAAATACTAACATTAACAATAAAAAGATTGTTGTTGTTATTATTATGAACATTAGGTATTATGTATTTTTTATCAAAAGTATTATGTTCGTTACTATTATTATCAAACTTTTCGTTTCATTTAAAAACTACAGTTATTATCATTATTATTAATTAAGTTATTATTATTATTAGTAAATCACTATTTTCATCAAAAACTATCTTTTAATAGATAAATATTTTATACATAAATATACTCTTTACATATACTATAACTATAATAAAACTTCATATAACTATATATATCAAATTTATTAAGATTATTTATGTAAATACTTACAAATGACAAAAGGCCAATTTTAAATGTAACACTAAATAATTACGTATATAAATATGGGCATATTAATATAACTATACAAATAATAAATTAATTTGAATATATAAACAAATCAACTATACATAATATATAAATTAAAATATAATAAAAATATTTATTCGATTACTATTATATATATTAATGAATATACAAATGATATAGGTTCGTGAATCCGAGGTCAACCCTGCATTGTTCAGTTTCGTCGTATGAATATTTTTACTACAAAATATTGTAGGGTGAGTTTCATTACTCCCTTTTTATATATATTTTTGGGACTGAGAATACATGCGCTGCTTTTATAAATGTTTTACGATATAGACACAAGTAATCGGAACTACATTCTATGGTTGAATTATCAAAGTCGAATATGCCCCTTTTTATTAAGTCTGGTAATCTAAGAATTAGGGAACAGACACCCTAATTGACGCGAACTCTAAAGATAGATCTATCGGGCCCAACAAGCCCCATCCAAAGTACCGGATGCTTTAGTACTTCGAAATTTATATCATGTCCGAAGGAGGATCCCGGAATGATGGGGATATTCTAATATGCATATTGTGAATGTCGGTTACCAGGTGTTCAATCCATATGAATGATTATTTTTGTCTCTATGCATGGGATGTATATTTATGAGAAATGAAAATCTTGTGGTTTATTAAAATGATGGAAATGTTTATTTATGTTAAACTAATGAACTCACCAACCTTTTGGTTGACACTTGAAAGCATGTTTATTCTCAGGTACGAAAGAAATCTTCCGCTGTGCATTTGCTCATTTTAGAAACATTACTTGGAGTCATTCATGGCATATTTCAAAAGACGTTGCATTCGAGTCGTCGAGTTCATCAAGATTATTATTAAGTCAATTATAGTTGGATATATTCTGAAATGGTATGCATGATGTCAATTTTTGTTGTAAAGAAAGACTGTCTTTTAAAATTGAATGCTATGTTTGTAAAATGTATCATATAGAGGTCAAATACCTCGTGATGTAATCAACTGTTGTGAATCATTTATAATCGATATGGACTTCGTCCGGATGGATTAGGACGGGTCCTTTCAGTTGGTATCAGAGCGGTGGTCTTAGCAAACCAAGTCTTATATTAGTGTGTCTAACTGATAGTCGTTAGGATGCATTAGTAAGTCTGGACTTCGACCGTGTCTGCATGTCAAAAGTTTTGCTTATCATTCATGTCGAAAATCATCTACTTATTATCCTTAGGAAATTAGCTACGTATCATTCTTAGTCTAGACACATCTTACTTCAATGATTGCATGAATAGTGTATAGACAAAATTTGTATCTTAGCGTATCTGCTAATTCATATCTTAGCATATCTGTTACTGTAGACTTTGTCTGACAGTTTCCGTAGATTCCTCCGTAACTTATGGGATTTTAGTATTATATATGCATATGTAAATTATGTATTTCAGGGTACTAATCTACATCCTATAATCTATTTCTTATTGAAAATCCTTCATTTGATCGTACGAGATGAATCCTTCAACTAGTTCGAATCCCTCGAATTCCGACAGTTATTCCGAATGGATAGTCATCTAAGCTCTGGAAGTAACGTCACCAGAATGAATCAACCAATCATCCATCCCCAATTCATCTGATGGATTCGTAGTTAACTTAATCAATGGAGACGTGCAGAAGGCAATCCCTTCCACTAAACGAATTCACCTTTTGGCGAAAGACCTGAAGCACTTACCGGCGAACCTGTTCGTAACACCATTTTCACCCTCATTTCCCGAATATCTCGCCACGACTATATCATAACTCAGATTCTAAACCTTATTCATCTGCTCGTTCCGACCAACAATCATCCCGGAGTAATCGAAGAACTCAACGAGCTTCGCGCTCGAGTAATCAATTTGGAGAACGTGGTGCAAAACTTACCAGCTTCAGCAACATCACCGACACCAACAGTACCATCAGTAACAGCACCTGTATCATCAACAATCCTTGCCTCAATATCACATTCTGTACCACGAGCATAATCATTGTTCTACGTATCGTTCTATCTATTTTATCTTCGTTCGACATGGCGATCATGTAATCTCTAATGTTTTATAGATTATGTATCTTAGTTTTAACGATAAATCAAATGAGATTAATATTATATTAACTCATTAAATCTATGATTTCATCTGAAGAAAATATATATGTAAGTATATTTTCATAAAGATTGTAATTAAAAATTCCTTCGTACAAACTATTAATGGTGAAAATATTTGAACGGGTAGGTAATACCCGAGGAATATTTAGTTTTCACATTAGTAAGTTACATTGTACATTCTTCGAATCTGATTCAACAGTCATTTACTATCCTACTTACATCCACGGATATACGTATCCGTTTACTGCAGAATAACCATTTCCATTCAATTTCATATTTGGATTTTGACCTATCAGAATCCAACAAGTGGCATAATGAAGAAAACATTTGACTAAATAAAAATTTGATAGAAAGAAACAAATTTAACTACGAAAAATTTTGTTAAGAATCCACGCTAACTATTCCAGCTAACTGTTCTTAGCTAACTGATTACATTTTATTTATCGCAGTTTGTTTATTGCAATTTAATTATCGCAATTTTATGTATCGTCATTTATTTTTTGTTATTTATTTTACGCACTTTAAATATCGTGACACGTATACAAGGTTTTGACATATCATATCGACGCATCTATATATATTATTTGGAATCACCATAGACACTCTATATGCAGTAATGATCGAGTTCTCTATACAGGGTTGAGGTTGATTCTACAATAATATATATAGTTTGAGTTGTGATCGAGTCTGAGACATGTACACGGGTCACGATACGTATTAATTAATTCGAATATTATATATCATATATTAAATTACATATGAATTATTAGACTGTTAACTGTGGATTATCGACTGTGGACTAATGACATTGGACAATTAAAATGAATTAAAATATTGATTATAATATATGAAACTAAATAATTCTTCAAGTTTTCCACTTGATTTCATTTTAAACGCCATTTGTATCTTGACAATTCTAATATGCGTTCAAATCTTCCAAGATTCTTGAAAACACCTCAATCGAGAGGATGAACCAACCGCACTTCATCTACGGAAGAAAAGATTAATGCATATAGTTATGCACTTGAAAACACTCGAAACCTGAGTAAATGTTTACCACGTATCTGTGCTAGCTCCTTTGGCGTTGTTATTACCGAAAACAACTTTATAATCCCTCTTCAAAATAGCCAATTTTGTCACAGCTCCAGCAAGTCAACTTCAACTTTTCGTTTGAAACAACCTTATAATAACTTTGATATATATGTGTGCTCTTTTATTGTTACTGAGGAATCTTTTATATTCCATTATATTACCAGCAGACGTACCAGCAACCTCGTTGCTCCTTGGCTTAAATCTCTACGAAAAATTAATATATTTATCTATTGAAGTCTTATCATGAACTCAATATATTTATCTATTGAAATCTTATCATGAACTCATAGGTATCTTGTAACGATAATTACCATACCAAGTACCGGAAGGCATCAATCGATAATCTCGAAATTCTCAACGATTCTACGACAACAATTTATATATATATATATATATGTGAATATATATATATATATATATATATATATATATATATATATATATATATATATATATATATATATATATATATATATAACTTCTATCTCCTGGATTTACGAATTTCAATTTTGAATTTTTTTGAAAAGCGCTTTAGCTTATGAATCAGTTTCCTGAGTTTTGAAAAAGCTGAATACAGCAGCAAAAACTGTACACGACCTTAACTGTCGAAAGTTTGATGATAAAGAATGGAGTATTGAAAACACTCAATAGAAAATTTAGTGTCGAAAAGCGGATTATGCGAAACCATGAAGGAAACCTTGGACAAATCACAAAGAATAAGTTTGACTTCAAAGAATCCAAATGATTCTGTTTCTGATGAAATCTTTAGCGAATATCTTGCTCCTTATTTATTTTAAATCCTTGTGAAAGGATTTTCTTCATCAACCTTCGATCTTAGAAATTCTTGAAATATCATCATAAATATCTTCGATATTTCTGAGGATATTTTCATAACTATTCTTATCTGAAATCAGTAATCTCTTCGTGCTATCAGTGTTACATCAAATAGAAACTGTTAGTTTCTATATTCTGTAAACTTTCGAGCTTAAAATATGAATGTTATTGAAGTAATGTTGGGAACTGATGCATGAGTTAGTATAATATAATGACACTTGATCAACGTGATTATATTACAGTAAGTCATGCTGAGTTTCTAAATGGGACATGATGATTCACAGATTATAACGTCATCATGTGCCATGTTACACGACTCTTACATTTTATCTGATATATAAACATATCAAGAACATATTTTCTTGATAGTTCTATCTCTCCTGAATATTCTGGTAATTTGACGAATCAAGATCATGTTATTACCATTTCTTTCTTAGAACATTAACTATGTTCATTTCGAAATTCATATCTATGAATTCTGGACCGTTGCTCGCTTTAATAGAGGTCGAGAGGATAATAAAAAGGCAAAGAGATCCAAAATATAAGAGAAAATATAAAGCCCAATGACAACACCGAAATTATAAACCGTGGATATCAGTACGTATAGCAATACAAAGACACGAGAGGATTATAAATACAAAAATCCCTAGAACATAATAGAAATAAACAGATTCTTCAGGTGGGAGTTGGAAAAGAAGAACGATCATTGCGATAGTTAGAATAAGAACAAGGATCAGAACATGGTTAAGCATTTTCATAAATCTTTTGAATTTGGGAATTGAGTATAGAAGTGGTGAAAACAAATGGAACGGAAAAGGTAAATTTATAAAGAAAATATCATACGTAGTAATCGGGGCAGATCACCGTATTTAATTAAAGAGATCTTAATTTCCATAAATCCCGAAGAATCAGATCTTATAGATTTCTAAGATTTTTTTTTAAATCTCTTGAACTCCGGAATTCAACCAAGACAACGTCAAAAGTTAAGAAGCACTTTATTTTCTAAATTCAACCCTGACTCTTTCAAAAGTTAAGACGAAACTTTATTTCTACAATTCTCTCTTTTGTGATAGCCACATTCGTACTCTTAAAATAATAGAATTGTTTTATCCATATTACTCAATAATGATAAAACTCTATTTATCAACTCATACTCGTCATGAAAACATTTTTATTGTTAGCCATGACCACCTCACTCAAATTTCGGGACGAAATTTCTTTAACGGGTAAGTAGTGTGACGACCCGGGAATTTGCGACCGAATTTAAACTTGATCTTTAATTACTTTCGACACAATAAGCAAAGTCTGTAATGTCGTGTCTTAAAATTTTGAACTATATTTATTTGACCTTCGACCATTCTCGACGATTCACGAACAACTATTTATAAAAAGTTACATATATATTTAAATATATATATAATAATATATAAAAAAATATATATATAAATATTACTTGTAAATATATAATATTATATTTAGTTGTTTAAAAGAATATAATTAATATATTTATTTACTTAAACTTGTTAATTAAGATTTGATAAATATTTATATAGAATGTGTATATTGAGAATGAATGATTTCGAGCCTAATTAGTAAACGTCAGTAACACTCGGTTGACGTTTCGTTAGTTTTAATATAGATATATTACATGTTCATGAAGGACTAAAATAAAAGTTGAACTGCAAATCGATTACGAAGATGTTAGATTTGTTAAAAATATTTTTACCTTTTTAAATTTAAATATTACTACTCCGTACATATAAATTGGAACAGAAAATAAATAATTATCGAACCTTTTTTATCAGGTTTCAAACAGTTAATGAGTGGAATAATTAAATATAATTAATCTAAAAATTTGGAAATTTTAGGAATACTTTTAGATATTAACTGTTTAGCAATGAACCATGATATAGCACTTCGGGAGAAAGGTGTCGGTAGAATCAAACAAAAAGATGGCTGCTTCACTGTTATTTTCCCTTTACACATTTAATTTAAGTAATTTATTAATATATTCTATTTCTACTTTATTACATATCTATATCCTATATTTATATACCTATACTATATGCACTTATATGTATGTGTACTTGAGATTGATAGAACCACACCAAAACATTCACCTTACTCGATCAACCGCCATCACCGGCCGCTTACTACCTTCCCCGGCTGCCACCACCGTCCACCACTAATAACCACCATTTTTCTCTTTCTCTCTCTAGACATCTCCCTCTTTTCTCTTTATTTTCGGACGTGAGCAACCATGACTACTACTCATGTAATCTTCTATTAATCACCCTAATCACCAACACCCCGAAGACTACCATGAAGCACCACTAGATCGCCGGCAACACACCTTGCAAACTAAGAACCTCCGGCCACCACAAAACCAAACCCGAAACCCTTTTTGTTGTCGTTGCATCGGTTTACCACTAATTACTATTCGATAAACGCAATCCAATAACACCAAACTATCAACTCATCACCATCGATAACCACCTGCAACTTGTTTAGTTGCATATTCATTTGTCCAACCAAACCCATAATCATGGCTATTGTAAATCGAATGGTTGCTGATTAGTCGAAGAACACCAACACAACAACACCTTTTTTCTTCCTCCTGCTACTCGTTGAACACCAAATGACAACCTAAACCACCATCTTTGGTTTTCTGTTTTCTATTTTCTGTTTCTAAATGAACATTACTAATCACCACCTTCACTATCGCCATGAAAACCATAACCTCCTCCTTTATCTGTATCACGTGTGCGTTTTGTTTTATGTATATATTTTTTTTTGTTTTCTGTTACCGTTCCAACAACAGACCCACACAACACTCTTCTTTCATTTTTTTTTCTTTTATTTTCAGCCGGAACAACCAACATTTGATTACCCTTTGCATCAAGACCATCGAATTCTCTTCAAACTAAATCACTTTGTACGAGTATTGTAGCACTACGATGAAGATGATGAATAGTGGTTATGATTTTATGTGATCGTGATGATGATGATATCATGTACAACTGCTGCTGCTAAAATAGTGGACGAGGATACAATGAATACAATGAAACCATATTAAGTGATGACGATGATGAACAGTCACGCTATAAAAACAAAATAAGATGATGAGTACGAAAAAGAAGGTGAAACGGGGAAGATAAAGAACACAAGATATATGATATGATGATGATATGTTAATGAATATGATGATCATGATAATGATGGACGATGATGCTGTGATGTATGGTTATGATTGAACCCAGGGAAAAGAATCCAACTTCTGCTTCGTTTTTTTATTTATTTAAACTGGAGAACTCAATTATCTTTTGATACTTGGGCCATAGCTAATGGTGTTGGGCCATTTAAACTTGATTCATTGGGCCAAGTTCATTGTGTTATTGGATTCAAAAATTTCCTGGATTATAGAAGGGTGATGAAATTCTCGGGTTAAATAAATATAGAATGAAGTTTTATCAGTAATGTTAAATGAAGCAATTGGTTGGGATGTTGTGTGCGTAACCGGGTGGTCACGGGTTCAAACCCTGGCAGGGTAACTATATTTCTTTTTAGGCCGATTTTTGAGGTAGTTTTTCTTGTATTATTATTATTATTATTATTATTATTATTATTATTATTATTATTATTATTATTATTATTATTATTATTATTATTATTATCATTACCATTATTATTATTATTATTATTATTATTATTATTATTATTATTATTATTAGTTGTTATTATTATTATGATAATTGTTGTTACTCCTAAAATGTTAGAAGTATTATTATTATTAATCACATTAAGAGTTATTATTATTGTAATTATTAAATTATTAATATAAGTATTATAGTTACAATTACAATTAGGATTTTTATTATTTAATATTGTTACTACTAACATTATTATCCTTACTAGTAATATTATTATATAGTATCATTATAAATACTAACATTAACAATAAAAATATTGTTGTCGTTATTATTATGAACATTAAGTATTATGTATTTTTTTTTATCAAAAGTATTATGTTCGTTACTATTATTATCAAACTTTTCGTTTCATTTAAAAACTACAGTTATTATCATTATTATTAATTAAGTTATTATTATTATTAGTAAATCACTATTTTCATCAAAAACTATCTTTCAATAGATAAATATTTTATACATAAATATACTCTTTACATATACTATAACTATAATAAAACTTCATATAACTATATATATCAAATTTATTAAGATTATTTATGTAAATACTTACAAATGACAAACTACCAATTTTAAATGTAACACAAAATAATTACGTATATAAATATGGGCATATTAATATAACTATGCAAATAATAAATTAATTTGAATATATACACAAATCAACTATACATAATATATAAATTAAAAATTAATAAAATTATTTATTCGATTACTATTATATATATTAATGAATATACAAATGATATAGGTTCGTGAATCCGAGGTCAACCCTGCATTGTTCTGTTTCGTCGTATGAATATTTTTACTACAAAATATTGTAGGGTGAGTTTCATTACTCCCTTTTTATATATATTTTTGGGACTGAGAATATATGCGCTGCTTTTATAAATGTTTTACGATATAGACACAAGTAATCGGAACTACATTCTATGGTTGAATTATCAAATTCGAATATGCCCCTTTTTATTAAGTCTGGTAATCTAAGAATTAGGGAACAGACACCCTAATTGACGTGAACTCTAAAGATAGATCTATCGGGCCTAACAAGCCCCATTCAAAGTACTGGATGCTTTAGTACTTCGAAATTTATATCATGTCCGAAGGAGGATCCCGGAATGATGGGGATATTCTAATATGCATATTGTGAATATCGGTTACCAGGTGTTCAATCCATATGAATGATTATTTTTGTCTCTATGCATGGGACGTATATTTATGAGAAATAAAAATCTTGTGGTCTATTAAAATGATGGAAATGTTTATTTATGTTAAACTAATGAACTCACCAACCTTTTGGTTGACACTTGAAAGCATGTTTATTCTCAGGTACGAAAGAAATCTTCCGCTGTGCATTTGCTCATTTTAGAAACATTACTTGGAGTCATTCATGGCATATTTCAAAAGAAGTTGCATTCGAGTCGTCGAGTTTATCAAGATTATTATTAAGTCAATTATAGTTGGATATATTCTGAATTGGTATGCATGATGTCAATTTTCATTGTAAAGAAAGACTGTCTTTTAAAATTGAATGCAATGTTTGTAAAATGTATCATATAGAGGTCAAATACCTCGCGATGTAATCAACTGTTGTGAATCGTTTATAATCGATATGGACTTCGCCCGGATGGATTAGGACGGGTCCTTTCACACTAACTCCCCCATACTGGAAAATCGTATGCTTTAGTACTTCGATGTTTTTTTATCATGCCCGATGGATGTCCCGGAATGATGGCGATATTCTTATATGCATCTTGTTAATGTCGGTTATCAGGTGTTCAATCCATATGAATGATTATTTTTGTCTCTATGTATGGGACGTATATTTATGAGAAATGGAAATGAAAATCTTGTGGTCTATTAAAATGATGAAAATGATCGATTATGATAAACTAATGAACTCACCAACCTTTTGGTTGACACTTTTAAGCATGTTTATTCTCAGGTATGAAAGAAATCTTCCACTGTGCATTTGCTCATTTTAGAGATATTACTTGGAGTCATTCATGACATATTTCAAAAGACGTTGCATTCGAGTCTTTGAGTTCATCAAGATTATTATTAAGTCAATTATAGTTAGATATATTATGAAATGGTATGCATGCCGTCAACTTTTGATGTGAAGAAAGTTTGTTTTTTAAAAACGAATGCAATTTTTGTAAAATGTATCATATAGAGGTCAAGTACCTCGCGATGTAACCAAATGTAATGTATTCGTCCAGATGGATTAGGACGGGTCTTTACACCCGAGGCCACTATATCCTAGGAACTGATAAAAGATTCCTAATTCGTCCCGTTCTACCCCAACCATGCCACGTTTCCTCCGTTCGGTACTTGTCATGTCATGCTTGGTGTCAAGATACACTTTCATAATAATGGTGATCAGTCACTATTACAATTGCGTACCTTACCATTTCCACATGGTCACGCAAAGTACTTTACCCGGACTGACGCAACATTCACACAAAATAACACGCGATAACACCTAGTACCCGAATGACCAAAGTCCTTACCGTGAACTTGATCACTCAAACCGCCAAACATGCGAATCTCTCCAATAGATTCGTCTCTAGGACACCGCACCAATAGATACTTGTATATACACATATATACAATATAATAATAGATATACACAAGTACACCGCATCTACAAGTCAACCTACAACCTAGGTGACTATCACTAAAACAACGTCCAAGTTCGCCTACTTACATTAGGCACTAGCAATCTAAGGTACTAATTTAGTCACGAAATAAGGCCCCAGATAATCCCACATTGGACAAGCACAAAGTCCTAGTTAGTCACCTTCTCTAAGGTACTAACAAATCTCAATCCGACCCGTATTCCTACAAGTCCCGCAAATAACGCACCACTGTCAATAAGTCTAAGACTAGGCACCAACTTCAAGGTCACCTAATTCCCTTAGACTATGCTCTAATACCATTTGAAACAACCCCAAATCCATTTACCAAAAATGAAGCACATTTTTTTTATAAGTTAGGTCCCATTAATACATGATATTTCCAACTCTGTTTTAAACAATACATAATACCATAACGACACGTTTAACAATTTATAACGACCCTTGGTACACAAATGACACATTACAAAATCATTTATAATAATGAACCAATCATACAAATTACAGGTTAATACTACACAAACTCAACCCGATACCAAGAGCATAATCCCGGGGACTACTAAATCCCCCAATCCGCGTCCGAATATCCAAAAGCTAATCCTCCAAGCTTAAGCAACCTCTAGCAATCCTAGTCTAGCAACTAGGTAACTCCGTATCAACAGTACCTATAAAAAGGTAAACAACGAGAGGGGTAAGCATAAAGCTTAGTGAATGCAATAATTATACATATACATATATAATCTACTTACTTGCAATCACTTACACAATTACCGCATACACGCTAGCAATTTAATTAGCATACCATCGCAAAGTGTAACGCTAAAATCTCCAATACGCAAGCTAGCACAAACAATAGCATATAATCTGAATAATATAATATGCTACACTACATCACATAACCATGGTTAACCAATCGCACAAGGGAATGGTGCTCGTGAAAGACCATCGGTGTTCGTAACAACCATTAGTGCACTTAACACGTCATACACTAACTCCACGGGTGGCATCTTAACACGTCGATACTTTACTCCGGGTGGTGTCTTAACCCTTCGACACTTCACCCGTCATACTTCCCGGAGTGGTGTCTTAACACGTCGACACTTCATCCCCGAGTGGTGTCTTAACACGTCGACACTTCACCCGTTATACTTCCTTGAGTGGTGTCTTAACACGTCGACACTTCACCTCCGAGTGGTGTCTTAACACGTCGACACTTCACTCGTCACGTGAAATGTGGTGTCTTAACACGTCAACACTTCACACCTCTCGCTACACAAATAAATACATTATATACGTACACGCATGATTATTCCACTCACCTTGGAATGCCCGCACAAGTCATGTATAACATGATCTCCGTCCTTAAATCAGAGCAAGTAACCACCTATATCACACATAGTCACAATATACACATAAATATATATTCTCTAAAATAGAACCCGACACAAAAATCCCTTAGCCGAGGGATCACACCTTGCTCGCCAAAACCCACCCATTTAACACTTAATGCACACAAATCAATTACCACTTCGGGTGGTAATTCAAACCCACTCTACAATGCACAATTTAACCCAAATTATACTTGACACCAATTAGACCAACTAGGTCTTAACACTAAATTACTACTTAGGTAGTAATAATTTAAAACGTCCTTTAAACCAAAACCCCAACACGTGCAATATTGACCCATATTGCTGTTAACCACGTTTGACTTATGTTAAAGTATCACTTTAACTTAAAATTACTTCTCGCGAGTAATTACATCCAAAAACATCATTTAACACTTAACAAAAGCGTTTAACATCCATTTAATCCAAATTAGTGTCATCATCAATTTTGACCCAATTCAAATTACCCATTTTAACCAAAGTCATAAAAACTCCTCATAATCACTAACGGCTAGTGATTATATTTCCAAAACACCAATTAACAACTAAATCAAGTATTTACATACTTGATTCACCAAAACTTGACTCAAAACTCATTTTGACACCAAACCTAAGTCAACACCCATTCTGACTAACACTTGTTCTTAAAAACATCAAAACCACCAATACACTTTTAAACTAGTGACTAACACCCAAAATCAATGACAAATACTTCCAAATTCGTCATCAAGCCCTAAACCCACAATTATCAGGTTTACTTACACTAACAATACCCAAAACCCCCAAATTTCACAAGAAGTGAGTTCTACAGCTCATCACTAACATAAACCCTAACCTAAACAAGAATCAAACAATGAAAATCGGAGTTAGAACTTATCACCACTACCAAAATGTAGCTAGGAATGAGGTAACCAACTTTAACTCTCGCGACTTGACCCGATTCACTCTTCTTCTTCCTCAAACCAAGCTCTCTCTCTCTCTCTCTAAAATGGGTTCCTCTCTCTAGAAATGGATGAAAGTGTTTGTGTGTGTGAAGAATGAGATAGAGATAAGGTTTGGATCAGTTTTGGGGCTTAAAACCTGTCCACAAGTGAAAAGACTCAAATGCCCCCAATTTAAACCCCAAAAACGAGTTCAAAATGGTCATTCTGCACATCTGTCGTGTTTCGCGACTACCTGTCGCGTTTCGCGACAACCCAAACGCGTTACACCCTACCAAAACGCGACACATTGACCAGGACCAGGCTTTTTAAGGCCGTCGCATTTTGACCATGTTTGTCGCATTCCGCGACATACCAAAACACGACAAGCGTGCTCCAAATGCGATAACTGCAGTTCTCAGCTTCCATTTAAAAGTTCAGGGACTGAGGTTGACAGATTCTAATTCTGATGTAAATTCTGAAAATGCATAAATGTTAGGTTGACTTTCAGTGACACTTTCAGATGCACACTTTTACTGACACTTTCTGATGACACTTCTGATGTATAAAACTCAGGGTATTACAACTCTCCCCCACTTATAATGGATCACTTCCCCGTGATCCTCATCGTTTACCAAGAGGTAAGTACTACGTTGCCTTAATCCTTACATACAATAGGGACCATGCCCTACGATCTTATGAAACACAACCAGGCTCGACATCCATAATATCTTCCGTTAATCCGGAGATTTCACCACACGCTAATAATCACTAGCGTGCATTACCGCAACCAGCGGTATCTCAAACACTCAATGTCCAAATGCCCACTTAGGAAAATATGGAAAACACCATTATCCCTTCAAGTTCTCTCGGCTAAAACTCGCAATAAGCTGCATCCATAACTATATCACCCAACATGATCTACTAGGTCCACTACACCGTGAACCAAGTCTTGCATTAATCCAAATCGAGAAGGATCCATACCTCATTAAACTCCGTACTTCATCGGTTCATAAACACATCACTCAACCGGTCAATCATGAATGTTCTCCGAATCAAGAACCAACTTCCTCGTCTCCACCACCGGGTCATTCCTTCAACGAAGAAATTTCGGTATTACCAAATAATAAAACTAAGGACACAAACTTTCCCATCAATCAATCCGCACACGACCATCAGTCTCTGGATTAATCCGGGACGAAAATAATACACCACGAGCTGGACAAAACATTAACACTCGACAAAAGGTTTCTCCTCCAAACCCTACAACACAACCTCACAAGACGGCCCCTAGTACTAGCATGGAATCTATTCGTGTACTAAAATCCCGTCAACACCGAATTATCATCACAACAATTTTGCAATTCGCCATACGACCCACAAATATATTCACCAACGCCGGGTGAATCCTCCTACCTAGACCGTCCGTTAAGAATGGCCTCGACATTTCAATGCAACCATCGGGTCACATCACTAGGGAAAACACCCTCACAAACAAACAATATCTGCGTGTCTCTATGTGAGACAATCAGAACCGGCGCTCCCCGCCTCACAATCATCCACAAAGTGGAATAATCCACTGAAAATCCTCATGATCACGTTTCCCGACAGGGAAAATACAGTATTCACCACCATATCAAACTCGTACCCACTCAACAGTACTATCCAAGTTTCACACCATCCCAAGTTTATATCACGAGAGCACCCGTAATGACAGTTACATTCTCTCACATCCGTGATCTCAAACTTCACACTTGGTCTCATACCGCACTTGGTATTGCGTGACCACCTTACAAGAAGACTTACGCTTCATTTGATCTAACACCATCGGAGCTTCATCAGGCGGCGGTAAAACTCCCCCACTTAGGTTTCAGCTCTACACTTCCACCACCAAGATAATAACATCCCGCGGAATTTTTATTTCAAAACACACATGACCATTCTCACCATTGGCCATATACTCCGAATCACCACGAATTCACTTCAGGCTCTCAGAGCCGACATACACATTCACTTGAAATGTCGTACACACGATGACATCACACCTTCATACCACAAATCACCATTTACAGCTCTTCATCGTTCGCAAAGCGAACTCCACCAAAGTCCCACATACGCCTCTAAAACTAGGCATATGCCACTCCGATTAATCAGTCGCGCATTTCAGTCGAGATCACCCGACCTTCCACCCAACGAAAGTTTATCAACAATTGCTCATTCTCATGGAGAAGAGTGATCAACCCGACACAATAATTGCGTCAACCGCAATATCAACACTTCATCATTACCTTCGGCCTAACCGACCATTAAGTACATCACCTGCTCACCGGTCATCCTTACACGTCTATCACCTAAGAGTAACGAGATTCGCTCATCCCTCACTTCATAAGAAGTATTTCTGCAATGCTCTTAAACTTCGAATTTCGCGACCGTCGAATTACTATCACCTGTCGATCACTATTGAAATCTCCGTTGCTTCCAAGGGTATCTAATGGTCACCCAAATCACAAAGTGATCACACCACTACGAGTTGAACATTACACTATCAGGTATAAAGGGGCACCTGACACAGTGTCATGAAGACTCCCACCACAATCTTCCGAAATTTAGAAACTCGATCCTTGGGTCTCATACACCCAATGTCACCCATCTCTCCACAATAATGACACGAAGTCATACCCACCCGACAAACCTTATGGTTGATTTTCTTATCAAAAGTTCCGAGAAATCACACCTGATGAAGAAAGCCTACCTCCCAAGAAGTACCCAATGACCTATGTTCCACCAAAAGATTGGTTGAAGGCATTTGAAGCAGAAGCCAATGATTCATCTAATGAAGATTTAACTGGTGATGTTAAGGAAGATGACACAACATGAAGTCTGCTGCTGGGAAATTGAAGTGTTGAAGACCCAAACCAGGTGGTAGAGCTGGGTACTCAAGAATCTACAGCTATTAAAGGACCAACCACTGGCCAACCAACTAGATCATCTACCTTAACACTTGAAGCAGAAGCAACACTTAATAGAATGTTGCAATAGAAAAAGGAATGGTGATAAAGCAGGTCCTACAGGGACAACAGAAGTTCCAACTAATCCTCCTCCTCATCCCCTAACATTTTCATTTGAAGGACGAGAAGCTCAACAATTGAACATCTCTGTTGAAGAATGGCTAAGAAGAGATGCACTTGTCAGATAAGATAATGTTAGAAGAATCAGACTGAGGTATCACCCTCTAGATCAAGAACATTATATTCTACTGTCAATCTCAACATGCCTATTGAGCAATATCTGAGAGTCAATGGTTTGAGGCTAAGTACTAATAAAGAAATAGAAATGTTTGAAGAAGATCTTGTGACGACCCGAAAATTTCTGACCAAATTTAAACTTAATTCTTATTTGATTTCGACACGATAAGCAAAGTCTGTAAAGTTGATTCTTAAAATTTTTGAACTGTTTCATATATTCAATTGACCTTCGACCACTCCCAACGATTCACGAACAACTATTTGTAAATAGGATATATATATATATATATATATATATATATATATATATATATATATATATATATATATATATATATATATATATATATATATATATATATATATATTTTAGTTTGAAATAATATATCATTAAATTGTTGGAAATAAATATGTAAGATAATATGCGATGTAATAAAAACTATTATTATTATTATTATTATTATTATTATTATTATTATTATTAGTATTAGTATTATTATTATATATATATATATATATATATATATATATATATGTATATAAATATGTATATAAATATTACTTGTATATATATAATTTAATTGTTTAAAAATATATAATATATTTATTTTAGTAGTTAAACTTGCTATTTAAAACTGTTAATATATAGGAAGAGAATATATTAAAAATAAATGATTCTGAGCCTAAATAGTATACAATTGTAATACTCGGTTGGCATTTCGTTAGTATTCATTTAGATCTAATACATATATATGAAGGATTAAGATAAAAGTTGGACTGTAGATTGAGTACGAAGATTTTAGATTTGATAAAAATATTTTTTACCTTTTTAGTTTAAATATTAATACTCCGTACATATTAATTGGAACAGAAAATAAATAATTAACGAACATTTTTTATCAGGTTTCAAACCGATAGGGATTGAAATAATTAAATATATTTAAACTAAAAAAATTTGGGATTTTTTTAAACACTTTTGTACGTTAACTGTTTAGCAATGGATACAATATTGCATTCCGTGAAAACTGTCGGTATAAGATTACAAGAATTAGGACTGTCAACTGTTTTGGATACTATGCTTAATTGAAATATCTTTTGCTTCATACTATTATTGTTTGATGTTCCTTTTTCAATGGTCATGTTTTGGTTATTATTAATATCATATCAAGTGGAATTATTAAAACACTGGAGTTGAATTATTAAAACACCGTGATTGTTTTAATCATTCTTTGAATGGGAATAAATACACATGCACACTAGATGTTGATATACACTTATACATCCTCTTGTTCTTCTTAAATGAACTATCATCCACTTTATCACCTTCAAACACGAATCTTCACCACCAATTCACCACCATCCAACGTCATCATCATCAACACCTAAAAACTCATAAAACCTCCTGCAACCGTCGCTGTTTCTTTCTATTTTGCAGCCCACAAACCCGTCACCCTACTGTGTTTTACAAACCCAAACCGCCATTACTACTATTCGCTGTGAACAACACCCGTTTAACCCATTGTGAACTAGAAACATAAACCATCAACTACTTCTGTTTTCTTTTATTTCCAGTTCATCCACATCACTCATGACCACCACTTATCTTCTTATATATGTAATATACATATACATATGATGAAATATATCTCATACAAACACCAACTTCCTCTTTTTCTTCTTTGTTTCAGTTGATCAAAACCACATCCGATCACCTCTCCCACCATCTGCTACTTCATGTTTTGAACCACACCACACTTGTTGTTTTTCAATTGTTATTTTATATTTGTTGCAGCTCAAATGCCACACACATATACGATGCATACAGCATAAAATTCATCCACCATCACAACCATCCGAAGTTACACCACCACCCATCAACCCATTTCTTTTTATCATTGTTGTTAATATTCAAAATCATCAAACAACCATCACTCCACCATAAATCACTAATGATCACCAACAAAATCTAAATTAAATTGTTGCTACTGTCATCGAATATCACCATTAACTGTGTTTTTGTCACTGTTTTGTCATCCTCACCATCTAAATAATACCTAACATCACCATCGAATATCACATATAAACCAGCTACTGGTTTAGCTTCGGTTTCAACCAGACCCAGATCACAACAACGATCACCATCATCATTGTTTCACTGCTACATCTGCGATTGTTGCTATTGTTATACCCTTCTGATCAGACCATACCGAATTATTGAAGTTTCTGTCTTTTCTTCTATTATTCCCTGAAAACAAATTTCAACAACCACTTGAATATGTCTGTTTTTGTTCATGTCGGATGGCCTAAAAGAAAAAGAATCTGGTCGGCCACCTAAAGGACTCTTTCTCCAAGTGTAACCATCAAACCCCACCCCCACTAAATTACTCGTTCACTTGATTTCTGTTTAAGATAATACGAAGCCAACAAATAAAGGGTGGACTGCCATTTCTTGGGCTGTTATGTTTAAAATTGTTGGGCCTAGAACGATTACATTTTTTTGCTCTATTTAAATCATGGACTAGATAGTTGGGCCAAAGTCTTTTAAATTGTTGTTGGGCCGATATACAATTCATGATTATGTGAGCTGAAAATATTATCTATATTGACATGATGATGGTGTCGGTAAGAGGAAGCATGGTGATGATGAGAGTGATGTACTAATATGATAATGATTCATGATTTATGTATAGATTACGATAATGAGGATGTTTACGAAAGGGCTAGGGGATTAAGGTGATAATTCGATGATTGTGATCTTGATAATGAAAGTGAGATTAGATGATAGTGATTATGTTATGATTTAATGATGAAGATGATTATGATACGAACGATGGTGATACAAGCATGTTGATAATACATGATGATGGGTAGGTTAGACGATGAGTATAGTGGTGATGATAATAAAATGAATTCTTTAACGGTTATGGAGAATGATTATGATTATGAAGGGGGATGGTGATACACGAATTATGATTTTATGATCATGATGAGGATCATGATTAAGATGTTACATGGTGATGACAAAATATGTTAATCAAATGACGTTGATGATTTGGATGGTATAATTTTTCATCATTCTTATTATCACATATTATTATTATTATTTTTATATAAGTATTATGGTTATTGGTATTATTATTGTTAATATTAGGATTAGTAATTTAAGTATTATTAAGTATCATTTTTATTATTATTATTATTATTATTATTATTATTATTATTATTATTATTATTATTATTATTATTATTATTATTATTATTATTATTATTAAACTAACACTAATATTAAAATTATGATTATTATTATTATTATCATTAGTATTAATAGGATTATCAATTATTATTATGATTATTATTACTATTATTATTATTATTATTATTATTATTATTATTATTATTATTATTATTATTATTATTATCATAAGCATTAGTATTATCATTAGTAGTATTTAGTTATTAATATGAATATTAGTATCATTAATATTATCAGTAAAATAATTATTTTTATAGTTATTATTATTAGTAGTCATTATTATTAAAATTGACATTTTCAGTAAAGTATCATTATTATTAATATTATTATCATTATTAAAAGTATTATTATTATTATTGTCATTTTTACTATTATTATCATTTAACATGATTTTATTATTATTATTAATATCATTATTTTTATTACTAGAATTATAATGATTATAAGTATCATCATTTTTAATATATTATTATTATCACTAATATCATTTGACAATAATATTATTATTTTTATATCATTATTATTATTATCATTAATATTAGTAACAATATTATTATCATAATAACTATTAGTTATATAAAACCATATTTACTACATATAACATAACTATATTAATACTTTTATAATAAATATTAATAAATATAATTAATTAGATTATTAATAAAACACATAATTAAAATAACAATTAAATCACTAATAATATATAGATTTGTTCTATTTCAATTATATGTGTTAATATATATATATATATATATATATATATATATATATATATATATATATATATATATATATATATATATATATATATATATATATATATATATATATAATTGATATAGGTTCGTGAATCCGAGGCCAACCCTGCATTGTTCAGTTCCGTCGTATGCATATTTTTACTACAAAATATCGCATTGTGAGTTTCATTTGCTCCCTTTTTAAATGCTTTTGCAATATATATTTTTGGGAGTGAGAATACATGCGCTGTTTTTACAACTATTTTACGAATAGACACAAGTACTTAAAACTACATTCTATGATTGAATTATCTTATTGAATATCACCCTTTTGCTTGATAACCTAAGAATTAGTGAACGCCACTAATTGACGCGAATCCTGAAGATAGATCTATGGGCCTAACGAACCATATCCAGGTTATGGATGATTTAGTACTTCAATTTTATATACAGATGAGTGTGCCTGTATATTTGGGGATATTCTATATGCATTTGTTAATGTCGGTTACCATGTGTTCACTATATGAATGAATTTTTATACAGATGAGTGTTCCTGTATTATAATTTTTGCAGATGAGTGTTCCTGCAGTTAACTATAAAAATTAAATCTTGTGGTCTATTAAAATTATGGAAACGATTATTATGATAAACTAATGAACTCATCAACCTTTTGGTTGACACTTTAAAGCATGTTTATTCTCAGGTATGAAAGAAATCTTCCGCTGTGCATTTACTCATTTTAGAGACATTACTTGGAGTCGATCATCGCAATGGGACCAAATGTTGATGACTTCGTCCAGGAGGATTAGGACGGGTCTCTACAGATCGGATTCGCAAGATGGGTTTCGATGAGTACTTAATTCTGATAAGTACGGAGGATGGCAATATTACTGCAGCTGCAGCTAAAGATTTCAATTTGTCATGCAAAGACTATATTCTATCTGTTCAAATGAACAACAGATGAAGTATGATGTTGAGCCAAGTGAACAAATAAGTCTGCAACAGCAAGAAGAAAAATTGGCTTCTCAATAAAGAAAAAGAGAAGAAGAATCTCTTAAGGCAGCCAAAATTCTTGTTGCTGCTCAAGACAAGGAGTTGGATGTAGAAGATGCAACTAAGAAAGCAGCACAAAGAACAGAACATCCTCTTACTGCTAGATCTCAAGTAACCTGGGAAAGAATGATGAGGCGAATATATTCTGATGTGATGACTCAAAGGCAAAATCAAGAAATTATCATCAAGTGTTAAAAATGCACCAAGAAAGTCTTCATCATCATCTGAGATAACAATGTATCTGAACAGGTTGAACTGGATGAACTTAGACTATATGGTCATTCTGAATGGATGGAGATACTGTAATATTTCAAAGGCAAGAAGAAGAGTAATCTTAAAGATATCTTAACTGCATAAGTAAAAGAACTCTTCTGAAAATCCACCTTGTATGCCAATGCACCAGCAGTCGATGTTGATGCTGAGCTAGAAAAGAAGAAGAAGAAGAAGACAGGTGTAGGCCCATTCAGACGTGAACCAATTATTCTTCCACCATTCATTCCTCAACTCGGAATTGAAGATCTCCTAGAGGTCTTCCCAGATGTGGATTTTGCAAATATCAAGGTAAAAGAAGAACCAGCTGATGAATAATCGATTTTGGTTGCCTTGACCATTTGTAATTTTATTTATATGATTTTTGTAATTTCCATTAATCTTATAATGTACATTGAATGAATATAATGGATATTACTATATGAGTTATCTTCAAAAGTATATCAGTTTATAAGATATATAGATAACTCATCAAAAGATCCTATCAAAAATAAACATAAGGGACATCCACTGCTTATCTTTCTTAAGTCCTTTAAAGAGGGGCCATAGTGTTTTTTTTTTCTTTTTCTTTTCATGTCACATTTTTTGTCATCATCAAATAGGGGGAGATTGTTGAGTCCCCTACAGATCAAAGGATTTAATAATGACAAAACATAAATATAAACACTAGTTGTAATGTACATGCCAGCATAAGTTTATTTATTTGTAAACAACATTGTATGTTGTGTTTAAGTGTTTAGTGTACTGCCTTCACTATCAGCACAAGATAGTTCAAGATTCAAGGTTACTTCATGACCATCATAGGATATATGCAGAACCAGCACGAGAATCAAATTAAGAACCAGTAACTGAAAAAGCAGCAGAGGCTGGAGCAGCACACAACACTTAGGCAAATCATGCTCCATTACAAGCATGATGGTTTACTATGTTATCTACATCAATTGACACTATTCAACTGACATCGAAGACAAAGTTGAACAGAGAAGGACACGAGTCGGCTCCTGACAAGTGATCTTACAAGACAACAAAGGAATGCAGAAGATTAACCCATGTGTAGTTCATGGTTAATGCATTATCAACGCCTAGGGAACCCAGTATTTATTTGTTTAATCAATTCGAATGTTCAGAGGGGTGTTCCTGTAATTAGCTACCGAAGAAGGAAAATGAAGTCACGTGCTTCCTGACACAGTTGTCTGATGAAGTACAAACATCCTTTGTACCATCCGATAATAGATCTATTACACAGTTATTGGGATCTCTATAACTGGTTGAAACCACTATTGTATTATTTGGTGGTGTGGGTATTAAATCGATAGAGTCCAAATGTGTATAAGCTTCAATCGTTTGAAAGCTACTTAGGTGTAATCTGTATGAACCGGTTGTGTATTCCACTAAAGGATAACCGTGATTCTTTGAGATTATTTCAATAAAAGAATTACGTTGAAAATAACTTATGACTCTGATTTAATTGTTTGTTAATTATATACCTAAACTGATAATTAAACTTAATTAACAAACAGAATTGTATCTCCCATCCCCCCCCCTACAAACATCCTGTTATTTTATCGGGACAAACAAAACCCGCTAGTAGAACAAACACAGGGACATTACTGATCAAGACCTTGCATGAGAACGCGATTGTACACTTAATCGTCTACCTTACCACCTTTTTTATTGTTGGAATACCGACCACATACGTGCGAACGACTTTTGACAAACCCATTTTTTTACCCCGAGCCAACTCTTACTGTACATATGTATTATTAACCGTGGCTCCTAGAAAAACCTCTCGTTCATCTTCCTCGGTCAGTCGCAACAAAGTTGCCATTGGAGATGATCCATTCAAAGTACTAGACTCTAGTGTAACCAATTCTACTAGAATCTCCACTATTTCTGATTCCTCTTGAGCTCCCAATCAAACAAGATCCCTCAACAATATTAAAAAGCTCCAGCCCGCTAGGATGTTTAGAACCTACTCTTCTATCTAGCCGTTCCTCGTAAGGAATATCAACCATATACATGGCACCCGTCTTGCACCCGAGAGCAATTACCCGACCTCCTTTAAAACATGACACGTGTCATCATCCACTGCCCAACAAAGATCAATCTACTCGTGAGCTTGGAGATGAACCTCATGTTCCTCAAGATCCAAGCGTAATCCAAGTGTTTAATGACAAGGTCACAAATACCCGCAACATCATGTGTCTTCCTGTCCGCAACTTAAACTCTACCGGAATACCACCTAAAATTCACCATCTCATTCATGTATGGAGTAACATGATATTAAGCACAAGAATCTAAAACTTAAGATCCGTCAAGAACTCCCTTTTGGCACATCAACGCATCCTCGATCACTGTAGTTATTGCGATCCCACCTGACTTAAAGTTGGGCACTTTGACTTATAGTGACCAACTTGTTGACAATTCCATACGTTCTTACCCCTTGATGGACTTTTTGATCTAGCTCTCCCCTGACTGACAGTCAAAACCGAACCAGAATTCTCACCCGAATCTTTTCTCCTAATTTCTTCACTAAGAATTACATCCCGAATTTCTTCACATGTAAGCATTGTAGTTTCCGATGAACCACTAACCGCTGTCACAATACCAAACCAACTCTCAGGTAATGAAGATAACAATAACAACGTCTCTAGCTCATATTCGAATTTAATCTCAATCGATTTTAACATGGTTAGAATCAAGTTAAACTCGTTAACATGATCCGCTGAGGAACCCGTCATCATCCTAGCATTTAACAATGGTTGTATCAGAAAAACCTTATTCAAAGTAGAAGGCTTTTCATATATGTTAGACAAAGCCACAATCAATCCCACGGTTGTGGTTTCAATGACAATGTTGTAAGCAACTTTCTTGGCCAGAGAAAGTCGAACAACCCATAGGGCTTGCCTATCTAACAAATCCCATTCTTATTGCTCCATACCTTCAGCTTTAACCCCTAATAACGGCTTATCAAGCTTCTTTTGATGGATAACATCTTCAATTTACATCTTTCAGAAACTAAAATTAGACACATCAAACCGATCAATCTTCACATCACTTTTATCTGCCTTTGTTCACGTAAACACGTAGCCTAAGCTTTGATACCACTTGTTAGGAATGATTAGTGAGCTCTAACAAGACTTGATAACCCGCTGGTTGTCAACCCATGGACAATAAATAGATGATCTTAGTTAAAAAAGAAAAGTAAATGCAAGAACGTAAATAACACGAGAATTTAACGTGGTTATATCCAATATTGCTATTGGTTTAATCAACGGCCAACCAGATAGAATTCTTATTAAAATTCCGTGTTTAATGTTACATGTTACATGTTACATGAGGGTTTTAATTATAGTGAAAACGATAACGAATTAGAAGCAAATAAGGAATCCTAAACCGAATCCAACTTCCTGCGTGAGCCCGTTTCGCGATCGCGACCTGCTTTATCGCGGTCGCGAGCCTGCCAGCTCAACATACTGTTTCACTGCCTCGCGTTTCACGGCGGCGAAATTTTGCCTGCTACGCATATTTGCTTCTTATTTAATCGACTTCGAACTCCCAACGATTCCTTCTATTCTCTTACGAATTAGTTAATCCAATTAACTTTGCTATGTACTCAATAAATTTAACCTATTTACAAACTGCCGATCAGTTAGAATAATAATAAAATAAATTGCCCAGTGCACAACCTATCTGCATATCATACAAATACTCGTACGTACAAAGAAACCATAACAGCTAATATCACAAATAAAAAAATACAACATCTTTCACCACAATTGTTTATGTTTTTGGTAGTCGATTGATTTCTCT
Organism: Rutidosis leptorrhynchoides; assembly: GCF_046630445.1. Taxonomy (NCBI): domain Eukaryota; kingdom Viridiplantae; phylum Streptophyta; class Magnoliopsida; order Asterales; family Asteraceae; genus Rutidosis; species Rutidosis leptorrhynchoides. The sequence continues at coordinate 283,333,946 of NC_092339.1, forward strand.
TGCGTGGTTATCATCTAACAAGTGGCACTAAATAAGGAGTGGTGCTATAAAACTTGCAACGATTGCAAAAAAAGGTCATCTTCGAATTTAATCTCAATCGATTTTAACATGGTTAGAATCAAGTTAAACTCGTTAACATGATCCGCTGAGGAACCCTTCATCATCCTAGCATTTACCAACGGCTGTATAAGAAAAACCTTATTCAAAGTAGAAGGCTTTTCATATATGTTAGACAAAGCCACAATCAATCTCACGGTTGTGGTTTCAATGACAATGTTGTAAGCAACTTTCTTTGCCAGAGAAAGTCGAACAACCTATAGGGCTTGCCTATCTAACAAATCCCATTCTTATTGCTCCATACCTTCAGGCTTAACCCCTAATAACGGCTTATCAAGCTTCTTTTGATGGATAACATCTTCAATTTACATCTTCCAGAAACTAAAATTAGACACATCAAACCGATCAATCTTCACATCACTTTTATCTGCCTTTGTTCTCGTAAAGACGTAGCCTAAGCTTTGATACCACTTGTTAGGAATGATTAGTGAGCTCTAACAAGACTTGATAACCCGCTGGTTATCAACCCATGGACAATAAATAGATGATCTTAGTGAACAAGAAAAATAAATGCAAGAACGTAGATAACACGAGAATTTAATGTGGTTATATCCAATATTGCTATTGGTTTAATCAACGGCCAACCAGATAGAATTCTTATTAAAATTCCGTGTTTAATGTTACATGTTACATGTTACATGAGAGTTTAAATTATAGTGCAAACGATAACGAATTAGAAGCAAATAAGGAATCCTAAACCGAATCCAACTTCCTGTGTGAGCCTGTTTCGCGATCGCGACCTGCTTTCTCGCGGTCGCGAGCCTGCCAGCTCAACAAACTGTTTCACTGCCTTGCGGTTCACGGTGGCGAGATCAAACACTCCGGTGGCAAAATTTTGCCTGCTACGCACATTTGCTTCTTGTTTAATCGACTTCGAACTCCCAACAATTCCTTCTATTCTCTTACGAATTAGTTAATCCAATTAACTTTGCTATGTACTCAATAAATTTAACCTATTTACAAACTACCGATCAGTTAGAATAATAATAAAATAAATTGCCCAGTGCACAGCCTATCTGCATATCATACAGATACTCATAACGTACAAAGAAACCATAACAGCTAATCTCACAAATAAAAAAAATACAACATCTTTCACCACAATTGTTTATGTTTTTGGTAGTCGATTGATTTCTTGCGTGGTTATCATCGAACAAGTGGCGCTGAATAAGGAGTGGTGCTATAAAACTTGCAATGATTGCAAAAAAAGGTCATCATACAACCAACCCGATGAACAAGGTAATTGCTACCTATATTAGTTACGAGTTTGTTGACGCGAAAAAAAATTGACATTCATCGAATCCAAATAGAACTAGTTACGAATATTGTACCATCAGTACAACATACACTGGGTAAACTTATTATAACACACCAAAATAAATTTGAACTATGTACATCAATAAAATCAATTACACTCAGCTGCTGCTCATTTCGTTTGGATCTTATATCAAACAGCTACAAATGCTGCAAAAGAAGGCCCGTTAACAAGCAGCAGTTTATTGACAGAAAATTATATGGTTTTGATACTAAGCTACCCAATATCACAACCTTGGACAATCGAATAGTATGTAATACAACAAAACCGTGGTGTATAATTAATCTAAAGCGAGTACGCAACTCGCAGTTTTCTGCAGCATAGCACGGCTAACCCCTTACCTTGGTGTAAGTCAAAGACTAGTGACACTATTCATAATTCGTACGGTGTAATTTATATAATTTCTAAGATGATGAAACTGGGGCACTATTGAGAGCTCTACATCTGTTTTTAACAAATCCCATAAATGCAGCACAAACATAAAAGAAAAGCCATCCGGCCCAGAGCTTTTGGACTACCGCAATCCCAAACAGCTCTTTTAATTTTGTCCTCTGATACAGTACATTCATACATCATCGATATTTAAAGATCTATGTGCATGAAACTCATCCAAATTGGCACCACTATCTCTATTTTCAGTTCAAACTTCTCTTTAAAGTTCAAAGAATTTAGCAAGAACAGTATCCGTATGCCAAGTACCATCAACTTTGTTAAGTTGGTTCCACCTGCCTTTTACTATAACAAAGTTAACATGATATCATATTTCCTCTTTCACACAAAAAAAAGAGAAAAAAAAAAGAAAAGAAAACATTAGGATCCATATCGACACTGTGCCTTCATAACGGCCTTGAGCCAAAATGACTGGATTTGCCCCTATTTCTTTTCCTTTAACATTACTGGATTGAGAAAATGCTCATAATTTTTTACTACTATTTATCAATACAACTTCAAGTTTATTCATAAATAGAAATTGGAATCTAAATTGGGCTTAGAATGTACTTATAAGAATAGTAAGTACTGTTGTAATCTAAATTGTGCTTAAAATATAATTATAAGAATAGTACTGTGATAATCTAAATTGGGCTTAATAGTCCATTATTATATACTTGTTAATTACCAAATGGCTTATAACATAGGAGTATGTGAAAAGCCACTTCAACCAAGAGGAGGGATTTGAAGCCCTCAAACAGTTAAACTGACTTGAAGAGGAATTCATTCTCGGTATCTATAAGCTTAATTTAATCTAATGAACCATGCCCACTACAGAATTGGGTTGGGCTACACCTATAATCTTGTTAGGATACAAAATTCTAGTGATTCGTAGACATATGTTATGTGATTAGTTAGATGGTATGAGATATAATATCATCTCCACCCCTAGAATAAGCAAGTCTTTACCATTCCACACACACTAAAGTGTGTTTTCCCCAAACTCTCTCAAAATCATTGAGAGACTTGATGCAACTTGTGACATCAAGTTGATCATTATCGATTTGCTCGATTTGCTGAAGTCGTGGATTCAACCTTGATTGAGATTGAATTTATTGGCATTTAGATTGTCATTACAGATTCGATAAACAAGTGTTTGATTCAGATATGATCTTTTCCTGTTTTATTCATCTTCAACATCATCATAAGTGTTCATCATACATCATCATAAGTCATCATACATCATCATTCTAGCTCACTGTTACAATCGAATTTCATCACAAACACTGAATTGAAGCTATAATCTATGTTAATCAATTCTAATATACCATCTAACAAAAACCTCGTAGTAAGTATGTATATATTTGTGGATAAATTTGTATTGAATAAGTGAGTTTCTCTTAAAAAAAATATCCGTAAACGAATTAGTCTACACTTCAATTTCCATATACGTATAACAATAATCACAATATTTTGAAACAAATCATAGAAGTGAAACATAATCATAAATCATGGATCGTAAAAACGAACGTATCCATATATATGGAACAAGTAAGATCTAAAAATTAATGTAGCAAATAAACCAAATTAGGCGTTCAATTTAGAAGTAGGCTTTTACTTTTATAATACTTTAAATAACATCTTGAAACTCAAATAATGGTTTCAAGAAATGGATAATCCGTGTATCCAACAACCGGATCCGGCGAATAAAATGTGTCTCTGTTATGCTTATTTAGTTCCGCATCAAGCTCGAATCTCCTAGGCAAATCAGGATTCGCCAAGAACAAACGACCATACGCAACAAGATCTGCACGCCCTTCAGTAATCGCGTTATTACCATCCTCCCTTTCGTACCCGCCAGCTGCAATGAACGTACCATTAAAAGCTCGTCTCATGGGTCCCAAACTCACAACGCACTCGGTTCGTTCTTCCATAACTTCCATCCTTGGTTCCACCACGTGGCAATACAATATTCCGTATTTATTAAGTGATTTAGCCAAGTAAATTCCTAAAGCTTCGGGATTCGAATCCCCCGCGTCCATGTAATTCGAAAATGGTGAGAGTCTGATGCCAACTTTGTCTGGTCCGATCTCATTTGCGATGGTTTCTACTACTTCGAGTGCGAATCTGCAACGGTTTTCTAACGAACCACCGTAATCATCGGTTCGGTCGTTGACTTGATCTTTCAGAAACTGGTCAATTAGATAACCGTGGGCCCCGTGAATTTCAACTCCATCGAATCCTGTATTTTTTATTTTACAATTTAATTTCAAAATTGATTTATGGTGAAGAAGTTTTGAAAGCTCATAATCCTGTATAAGCACTTACCAGCTTCGATAGCGTTTCGAGCTGCCATTCTGTAATCATCAACGATTGGACGAATTTCGTCACTATTTAGCTTCCGAGGTGTTAGAAATTTAAACTCAACTCCACCATCGACTAGAGGACTACATTGTTTATCTGATGAAGAGACTGGTGCTTGTCCAACATTTGGTTCAAAACCTGTTTTCAGAATCATATTCAATATTTCAACTTCTATTTTTATTTTTTTTTATTTAAAATGTAAACCTACAATCTTTTTTAAAGGCAAGGTCAAAGTTGTAACCTATTTGGATTGAACTTGAGTCCTCATTAGAAATTCATAAACCTCAACTAACAAGCTAACTATTGGGGTTACTGTAAACCTACAGTCTACCTCACCTATTATGTATAGGGACGCATATATACAAATTATCGCGAATAAGACTCGAGCTAACAACTTGGTGAATCCAGTTATTTTAAAGAACAATAAAAACACCAAAAGAGTCATTAGCCTAGCAGTATCGAGGTAACTCTCCAAAGAGGTTGTGAGTTCAAGTCTATATGTGGACATTTTTATATATTTGTGGAAAAATTCTTGTTAGATATGTGAGTTTGCATTAAAGAAAAATGAAATAACGATACTGACTATTGCAATTCACTAATTAAGTATTATATCCTGATGATGTTTACATAGTTGAACCTTAGTTTTTATTTTTTAATAATATTAAGTAAAGGAAAACATACTTTGATCTGAAACCCTGCCAGGATGCCAGAGTTGACAAAAAAAGATACCGCCTTTTGCATGAACTGCATCCACAATTGGTTTCCAGGCATCTATATGTTCTTTTGACCATATTCCAGGAGTATTCTTAAAACTTAAACAAAATCAATGACTCAATTATTGTTATTTGCAAGCAATTAATATAGCTAGTTAGTAGCTTTCGTGTAACAACTAACAGTATAAGAATTTAGATGTAGTAAACTATAGTAAAGTAACTTAATAGATAAAATCAATTATAATTTTCAATATAATTACCCTTGGGCTGCACGAGATATGCAAGCGGCTTCAGCAATCAAAAAGCCCCCTTTGGTAGTTCGTTGAGAGTAATATAAGATAGCGTGTGATTGAGGAATACTATTGTAAGATCTAAATCTCGTCAATGGAGCTAACACAATCCTGTATAAATAAAACGATAGCAGAACGTCAAGATTTAGCATATAAATAAATGGAACTCAGCCTGGCGGTTAAAGGGGTTGATCCAACATAGAACCACCATGAACAAGAGAGTGAATAGGTTTAATTTTACCTGTGGGAAAGACGAATTTGACCCAGTTTGTAAGGGATTAAAAGGGGGATTTGGTCTGTATCTTTTCCTTCCATTGTAGATGATAACAAGTGTCAAGAAGAAAAAGTAACAGACTTCTTTTTGTTTTAATGTTTTTAGAATTCAATAACTGTAAACTTTAAGAAAAGTATTTGGTAGCCGGCAGGAGAGAGGTTATTGACATATTCCGTTGGTAGGGACTAGGTAGAATGTCAACATATGTCATGTCATGGAGGCGTCAGCAAATAAACCGAAATATTGAAACTAAATTGGCATCAGGACCGAAAACTGAACCGAAAGGGATTTTGTATCAGTTTCAGTTCCAGGAATCGGACGTTTTCGATTTTGGTACGGTACAGTACGGTTCCAGTATTTTTTTCGGGAAATCAATATTTGGTACCGAAATTTAAACATTCCAGATTTTATTCTTTATAATAGGCCCATATCATATAACTTATATACTCCGTAAAGATCTAGTTACCAATTAAGCTTTAACCTTTAATCCAACTAAAATTATAAATAATATAGGTATCTTTATCTCACGCAGGAAACTCCTATATATGTTTACATGAATTTTTGCCGAACTTTTTTGTTTTATAAACAAACAATGTATGCATTTATTTTTATAAGAAGTATGGTAATGTGGTTACATATAGTGATGTTTGTAAGTTTTGCCATTCTTTTCTTGTTTTTTTTATCTTGATTTGCATTTTGGTAGATACATTATGTCAGCCTTCATTTTTCAAAGCCTTTTTACAGGAACAAACCAAATATCCACTGTTTTCAAACTTTAAAACAACTAATATATATATATATATATATATATATATATATATATATATATATATATATATATATATATATATATATATATATATATATATATATATATATATATATATATATATATATATATATATATAGAGTAGAGGGATCAAATGAGAACTTTTTTGGTGTGAGAACTCTGAGAACTCAAAAATACACTGAAATTCGAGCAAAAAAGGGAAATTCGAGTAAAAATGAGACTAGGGCTAACAAAAAAAGGGGAATTCGAGCAAAAAATGGGAAGGACGAACAAAAACAAAACACGGCCGAACAAAAAAGGTGATAGTCGAACAAAAAATGTGATAGTCGAACAAAATGTGTTCTACATTTTTGATAGTCGAACAAAAAAATGTAGAAAACAGCGGTAGTCGAACAAAAATATTGATAGTCGAACAAAAATGTGTTCTACATTTTGGTAATTCGAACAAAAAAAAAGTCGTTCGTCCGTGTTTTTTTCCGACTATGGTGATTTTTGTTCGTCCGTGTGCTTTTTTTGCTCGCCTGTCTCCCTTTTTGTTCGAATTTCAGTGTATTTTTGAGTTCATAGAGTTCTCACACTAAAAGAATTCTCACTGGATCCTCTCCCTATATATATATATATATATATATATATATATATATATATATATATATATATATATATATATATATATATACTATGTAATCTAATGTGCATGAATTAATGATGCAATCCCCATCGAAAAAATCTACATTGTTTGGTACCTAATGCGTTTATACCAAACTTTCAAACTCGTGATCTTAATCAAACTTTCAAAAGAATCACATTAATGCAATTCATATAAGTACATTAAGTGTTACATTTTTATCATTTTTACCAAACAGGTAAATATCATACATGCAAATGAATCATACCACGTCACTCATATTATCTACACCATTGTCAAAAAAATGCGGTACTACGTGGGTAAAAACCCGAAAAATACCAGTCCCGTACCATTACTGAAACCGGTAACGTATTGAAATTTCGGTACGGTTTCGATTTTCCATTTTACCCAATTTCGGTACGGTACTAACCGGTTCCGGTACGGTTCGTTACGGTTCTGGAACCGATCTCATCCCTAATTCATGTGTTTTACATTTAATCATGTATCAAAATCTAATCTAATTTAGTTGAATTTATTTTATTTTTTTAACAGTCACATACAAAACACATATTAATCCACCAATTCAGTACCATTGACAACGACGACAACAATAACAATGAAAGCAACAACAACAACAACAATAAATGACAAAAACAATAATAATAACAACAACATGATAGAATCAATCATAATACAGATGGTGATTTTATTAATGCGTCGCTCGATTTGTATCCAGATGTTGGTACGTTGAAGTCAATTGGAAGGTAAATTTCAAAGACCGATAGTAAAAACCAAAAAGGGACTCAGGCGGCGGTTACAAAGGGTGACGTGTGACGGGTTCTTTGTTTAGTTCTTTTGCGGTCTCGAATGTGGTATGTTAAGTTTTAATGATTTGTTCAATTCGGATAGTTTTAGTGTTTGTTTTGTAGTTATGTCCGATGTAGTTATTGTTTGGTTTGTGGAGCCTCGGTTTTATCATTTTTAGATTTCTATTCTCGAAGCTTGTCGCATTCCTTTGTATTCTCAGTTTTTGAGGTGTTTTCATTTTTCGCGAAAGTGTCGCTGTTATAAAGTTTTCGTTTTTGCCAAATAAGTAGCAACAGCAATTTTATATATATATATATATATATATATATATATATATATATATATATATATATATATATATATATATATATATATATATATACACACACACACACACACACACACACATACAGTAAAACCTTTATAAATCAATAATGTTGGGACCGAAAATTTTTATTAATTTAGCGAGATATTATTATATCGATAAATTAATAAACTATTAATGTAAAAAATTGGGTTATATTTGTGAGCAACTTTCAAATTAATGCATTGACATTTAAAATTATCATGTCCGTTCACTTTACATATTTGAATAAAACATAAACAAGGACCTTCAAAATTCTCATTTACGTACATTCACACATTAATGAACTTGTTAAGTTTAATGTACATAGATCTAGATTGATCACTCTAAAATGTCTAATGATAAATCTTAAAATCACATCAACTATGGTTTCTAATCTAAAAATGAGGACTATAGATTCATTTTTTTACTAGAAAATCCTAGAATTTGGAAATATTTTAATAATTATTAATTTATAGTTTTGCTTAGACCAATACAATTATAATGGTATTTCAAAAACAATTATTATCTTATTATTTTATCGATTGGGTCCAATTTTGTACTGGTCCCAAGTTGGGACCGGATAAATCTTTAATTTTAGCGAAGTTATTAATTTATCGAGTATTAAATTATAGATGTTTTAATATATATATATATATATATATATATATATATATATATATATATATATATATATATATATATATATATATATATATATATATATATATATCTTATAATCTTATCTTATCTCTTCTCTACCCTTTACAAACCATGTGGCTTATTGCCACATGTCACACAACCCATCATTCTCGCTAAATAAAATCCACGTGGACACCTCCATCAATTAGAAAAAAAAAAAAAAACATCGCTACAATTAAAATCTATTTCTTAAATATATATAGGAAAAAACCAACAATTAAAAAAAAAAACTGAACTCTCTCTTCCAAATTCTAACAACCATGATATTTTCACCGGCGATTATTGCCTCTCCGGCGACCGTAATAGAGGTTGCCACTACAACAAATTTAATCACTGCAATTTTACGAACCGAACGGTACCAATCATTATGTGAAACAGATCGTAGATATCGATTAGTCTTTTGCGCATTCAAAATTAGGGTTCCACATGAACGATTAGATCCACCAAAAAATCGTGACTCATTCAATTGATAGTTTTCTGTTTGTTTATCACTATCGGTTATTGGTATACCATGGTCACACAAATCGTATTTGTTCATCGCCGCTTTAAATTTACGATTTGCCAAAATCAAGTTGGGATTTGGTGATCAGTCACACCATTTATGTAACAGGTATTTATTTTCTTGCTGATTGTGAAGAATCGACTCTAATTGTGGCAGAAATTAGGGCTTTAGGTGATATATTGCCAACTCATGCTACTGCTGTTGCAACTGTTGTCATCGGAAAATGTAGGTGTCATGTGAGTCAACGCAAATCGTCGTCATCGCTGTTGGTAAAGTAATAAATATCTTACTGTTGTTTTTAAATATTCGTTATGTATTTTTACTTACAATACACAATTTTCTTATAGCAGAGATTGTGTGTGGTTTTATAATGTGTTTGCTGGGATTCAAGTTGCTACTGTCTTATAGTGTTTGTTTATCATTATAATTGTAGTTTCTGATTTCCCTTTCATGTGTGTTTTTTTTTTTTTGGCTATGTTATTGCATATTTGTTAGTCATATATTTTTTTGATTTTGTTTAGTTTAGATTTATAGTCGTGTATGAAGCTAAATGTAACACCCCGTTTTCCCGTGCGCTTTTAAAGGTACGTACTTAATCAATAGTACGCTTATAACTTGTTCGTTATGTGATTAAATGAGCTACGGGGCTAGCTGTCGTATAAGTGTATATGTATGTATATATATATATATATATATATATATATATATATATATATATATATATATATATATATATATATATATGTTTGAATGCGTGCGTGAACGTGTTTATGAATGTGTTGCGTTGGCGTCGAGTCGTGTGAGACCTAAGGTCGAGGTTTAGACGTGCATAGGAAGGGTGAAAGATGTTGTGCTTGTTGTTTGAACCTTTGATTTATGTTAAATTGTCGAAGTGATCAGGAATAGGCCAATGCCGCGCCGCGAGGAAAGGGGCCGCGACGCGACAAGCAAAGCAAATCCAGATCAGAACATGAGTTAAGAAGGGTCGTTTTTCCTTCTTTATGTCGCGCCGCGACAAAGGAGCCGCGCCGCGGCACCTCTGCAGTTCTGACTCCTTTTTCTGCGATTTAAAAAGGGTTTTAGGGGTAGTTTGGTCTTTTTGCATGTAGATCTGATGGGAGCCTTTAATACCAACCACTTATCCTCTATTACTCATTTCTTTTCCTTTTTCTTTCACAATTTCCTCCCAAAACATAAAACCCACTTAGATTAAACTTAAGATTTGGAGGTGAAGATTTGTGAATCAATCCTAGGAGTAAGAATTAAAGTTGTTCTCCTTGTTATTAGCTACAAGTGGATAGTTTTGGTAAGTCTCAACTCTATGTTTCGAATTTTAATTGGTTTATGCTAGGGTTTGTTCATTTGGAACTTATGTGACCCATTTGGGGTTAAAATGGGTGAACTTGGGTTGTGTTGATGAAAGGAAACCCTAAGTAACTATAATCTAGGGTTTGGACTTAAGATTTGAAGTTGAAAGTGTTAAATGGGTTCTTTGTCACTAATACACTTGTTAATGATGATGAAAATAGTTAATGAACTAAGTATGTCTAGTTTGTGAGTCAAAGTGTTAAAATGAGTCAAAATGGGTAATGTTGACCTAGTTTGGGTGAAATGGGTATGAATTACCCTAGGTTATGCTAGTTAATGTTAATAGACTTTAAATCACTAGCTTTAGTGATTTAACATGAGTCTTGGCCATTTATGGGCGGTGTTGGGTGTAAGTGAGCTAATAAATGCTAATGGGTCATTAATGCTCGAGAGTAGGTAATGTGGTAAATGCCATTAGTTGTGTATTGAATGTGTACCTATTTATTAGGTACTTTGCTCGAAGTATACGGAAGCAATTAAATCATCACCGAAGTGTTAAGGTGAGTGGAGTAATTATACGTATGTGTATATAGCGTATTTATTTGTGAATGTTATGGTATGAACCACCGAGCCGGTAGTGCCATAACATGTGTGGGATAGGATGTGAACCACGAGCTGGTAGCATCGAGTGTGAACCACGAGCCGGTAGCACTATAAACTAAGATGTTAACCACGAGCCGGTAGCATCGAGTGTGACCCACGAGCCGGTAGCACTATAAACGAGTATGACTCAAAAGCGTATGGTGTGAACCACGAGCCGGTAGCACCATAGCGTTATTGGTTAACCATATTGAGATTGTTGTTTTGTTTAGCATATAATATATATTGAGTTGAGTATATGCTAATGAAGTGGTGTGATAATGTACGACTTGTTAGTGTTACGAGTATGTTGACGTGCTATTTGAGTTACAAGTTCGTATGAGGTAATTGGTATTGTGATTGCAAATGGATAGGTTATATATATGTATGTATAATTGTTGCACTCACTAAGTCTTGCTTACCCTCTCGTTGTTTACCATTTTATAGGTTCCGGCTTGGACAAGGGTAAGGGCATACGTTTGGACTAGTGGTCTCCCGCTTATGTTGTCAGGGGGTGCTTTTGGTGTTAGCTTTTTGAAGTTGGTCTAACGTTTTGGATAGTTTAGCCCCAAACCATGCTCGAGTGTCGTTTGGATTATAAACTATCATTGTAGTGGGTCAAACTTGTATTAAACTTAATTAATGGCCTTCGTGCCTTTTGTAAACATTTAAATTGATGTACGTTTAAATGGAACTTGCGGAATGGTTTACATATTTAATTGGCGCGTAAATGTGTATTATATATAAAAAAAAAAATTATCGTATGGAATACGGGTTGGGTTGTTTCAAGTGGTATCAGAGCATGGTCTAAGGGATTTAGACGACTTGAGATAGGTGCCTAGACTTGGGCTTTATTGTGTGAGCGCTTTATGCGGGACTTGTAGGACTTTGGGTCTAATTGGGAATTGTTAGTGCTTTGGTTTATGTGAACTAACCTTGTACTAATTGTTTTGTGTTGTGTTTAGCAATCATCAAGCAAGACGGACGTTGTACTAGCGAGTTAATGCGACGTGCTCGCGTAACAACGATTAGCTACCATTGTTACGGGTGCAAATCGTGTCAAACGAGTAATGTACGACGATTGTTGAGCAAGATGGGGTAATGTGGTACGCATGTATATACTTACGTGTTATGCCTTTTCGTTCATGGTTTAACCTTTTCCGTTTTATAGAATCAAGACGAGAAACGGACACAATAATGATATCGGTGGTACAAGCGAGGACCCCGATTTCACGGCCAAAGTTGAGGCCATCTTGAAGAACTACAAGGAGGATTTTCTTGTTAGCGTGAGAAAGGTTTTCAAGGAATCGGTTGACGAGAAAATAACCGATTTGATTAATGAACGAATGAAGGCCACTGTCGATGAGGCTCTTGAAGCTATAAACATTTATCCTCGCGGTGAAGGAGGTGAAGGAAGACAGGACTTCCACTACAAAAATTTCAAGGATACTCAACCTCCGATGTTTAATGGGGTGAGGGATCCATTGAAAAGCACTTGTTGGATTTCCGATATCGAGGGGGCGTTCCGTACCGCGGAGTGTCCTCCTGAGAAGAAGACGGGGTATGGGTCTAGCATGTTACGTGAAGAAGGCAAGTTGTGGTGGGACGATAAAATCAATTTATATGGTAAAGAGCAATGCATGAGCTTGACATGGGAGGAGTTTAAGAAGGAATTCTTCCAAGAATACCGAACTTCTTCTGACCTTGATAGAATTCGGGACGAGTTGCATCATTTGCAACAAGGTTCGATGGACTTGGTTACTCTCAAGTCTACCTTTTTGGCAAAGACTCGCTTTTGCCCGGAATATGTTGGTGACGATCACAAATTAATGAAAGATTTCTACCGTACTTTAAATGATGAGTTGAAGGGTAAGATTAGTCGGGGTATGGCTAAGTCTTTTGAGGAGTTGTTTGAGTTGGCTCGGGGTTTTGAGCCAGAGGTTCCAAGGAAAAGTGATTTCACTTTTTCTAAAAGAAAGTTTGAAGGTTCGAGTCATTCGAACTTTTCCAATAAAAAAAACAAGAAAGGCTCCGAAAGCATTAATAGTGTGAAGAAGGGTGCTTTTGGGGGTTTCGGGCCCACGTGTTATAATTGTAATCAAAGAGGACACATGGTCCGTGATTGCACCAAGGCGTCGACCAAAGTCACTTGCTTTAATTGTGGTAAAAAGGGGCACAAGAGGCCGGAATGCCCCGATTTGAATAATGATCATGCTAAGAAGTTAGAGAAGGCGGCGGGCACGGCTAGGGGTCGCAACTATTTGATGACCAATGACGAAGCCAAACAATCAAACGAAGTAGTCTCAGGTACTTTCATGGTTAATTCTAATCCGGCAAGGATACTTTTTGATAGTGGTGCTAACTTGTCGTTCGTGTCACCAAAATTTGTGCCTAAACTTAATAAACCATTAGCTAAGTTGAGTCGTCCGGTAGAAGTAGAAATAGCAGACGGCAAGACGGTGTTAGTGGTTGATGTGTGTAATAATTGTGATGTTGTTTTTGGTGCCGAAAACTTTAAAATTGATCTCATCCCTATGACTTTGGGCGATTTTGATATCATTGTTGGTATGGATTGGCTCGATCGTAATAGAGCCGATATCGCATGCCATGAGAAATCTATTCGTGTGAAGACCCCTAGTGGGGGAGAGATAATTATTCACGGTGATAAACGGAGGAGACTTGTGCCGATATGTTCTTTTGCACGGGCACGCCATTTTCTTGTTAGTGGTGGCATGTGTGACAACCCGAAAATTTCCAATCAAATTTAAACTTTATCTTTATATTATTCCGACACGATAAGCAAAGTTTGTTAAGTTAAATCTCAAGAATTTTAAACTGTGTTCATACATTCATTATAACCTCGACCAAATTCCGACGATTCATGAACCGTTATATATAAATAGATATGTATATATATGTATATATATATATTATAACTTGAGAATATTAATAAAGTATTAAACGTATATTACTTTACACGAACGTATTTGTTTCAATATGTTTATCGATGGAATTAGAAGATAATATCAAATGATTGATTTATCAGATACATTGTGATATGATTATGGGTCTATGTTATGAGGTCCACTGTGATTTAAGAAATCTATTCTTTTTGACAACATTCGGAAAATGGTACAGTGATTTATAAGTAAGAACGTGGAGTGTAAATAACTTAGATGTTGGATATCGACAAGTTAAGTAACTCGACATTTTTCATACGTTTATTTAACCTTTGGACTTTATCCCATGCTTCACCAACAGACCGTAATTTAAAAACTTGAAACCTATTATGAATATATATGATTCTACTTTTCTAAAACGTTTTATGATATAACGATATCCATTATTTTAACCTTTTAACAAAATGATTCTTAAATATATTTAGTTTTGGAAAACAAAATTATCATATTTATTTGATTTATTTTCAAACGTACAAAAACGTTTTTAGTTTAAAAAGAACTTTATTATTAAAACGTATATAACTTTTATAAATATCTAGAACCACTTTTGACAACTCATTACTTAACCAGTATGATAAAGATAACGATATTTATATTTTATTTTTTTAAATATAAATAATGATTTAAATTAATTTTATATATATTTATACGCGTATTATACGTACATAGTTTTATACTTTTACTATACTTTAACTTTACCTTTACTTTACTTTTACTTTACTTTAACTTTAATAATTTACTTTAATAATTCATACTTTAATAATTCACTTTAATAATTCATACTTTAATAATTCACTTTAATAATTTATACTTTAATAATTCACTTTAATAATTCATACTTTAATAATTCATTTTAATAATTCATACTTTAATAATTCACTTTAATAATTCAAAAATCTATTATAAATAGAATTCAATAGGTTTCATTATTTCATAGAAACTTGAAATATATTTCTCTAAACTCTCTCAATCGACTTACATATATATATATATTTACTCAGTATTATTTCAAGATATTATTAGTATACATAAAATACTACGACGAGGTCATGAGCGTATTATTTCAAAATGGATTTTTCGAGCTGGATAGAGCTAAGGAAAACATGGGTTATAGCTATGGAGGTGATGGGTATGGTTCATGGGTATGGTTCATGGGTATGGTTCATGGGTATGCTCGTGAGGTCAATATAGTGTTTATCATTTCCGTTGCGTCTACGTACCTTTCCTGCAATATTGAATCTCAATATTGATACGTGAGTACTCATAATTTAACTTTTACATACTAATAGTGTATCCCTGACTAGTGCTCAAGTATTTAGGATTATGCATGCTTGTACTTTTGATATTGCCCTTAGACAGGTTAGGTTGAATATTGAATTAGTTACACTTGCGGTTGAGATAAGGTATAAGATATGCGTGTCCTTGGAAAGCTAGCGAAAAATTAAGAACTTTTCCTTTAGATATCGAATGGTTTCGATGAACGGATTAGAAGTTATAATCAATTGAATTTTCGATATTTTTATTAAAAATGATTATTATTATCGTCGTTTTTATCGTCGTTCTAGTTTTATCTTATTATTATCATTATTATTATCTTTATCAATAAAAGGGATTTATCATTAAATTGTTATTTTTTTTATTTATTACTATCGTTATTATCGTTAAAGTTATAATTAGTATTATTATTATTATCCAATTATTATTATTATTATTATTATTATTATTATTATTAGTATTATTATTATTATTACTATTATTATTATTATTATTATTATTATTATTATTATTATTATTATCATTATTAATATATATATCATTATTTAAAAATGGTTATTGTTATTGTTATTATTATTATTACTATATTATCATTAGGATAATTATTAGTATTATCGTTAGTAATTTTATAGTAACTATCATTATTAATATTAGTGTAATTAAAACAAATATTTGTAACACCTAATTATTTTGATTACTATTATTATCATTATTATGAACACGATATAAAAGACGATTAAAAGCTATTAAACGAAACGATTAGGAATAAATGAGTAAGAGTATCATGATGAAATTAAAATATTATAAGATATTGATTTAGATAAAATTATCGTTCTTATTATTTTTTATCATTACTATTATTATTAAAAGTATCGTTAGTATTAAAACTATCATTTTAACAAAAATTATCATTTTAATAGAAATATCATTGTTACTATAAAATATCATTATTGTTATTATTTTAAATAGAATTATTATTTTTAAAGATAATATTAAAAATTATCGTAAATATTAAAGTTATCATAATTAGAATTATCATTTTATCATAATGTCATCTTAGTAATTATAAATATTGATATTTTTATAATAAGAATTATTATTACAAAATAATACAACTTTTACTTACTATCATTATAGATATTATTTTATCAAATAAATATGTGATACAAACATATTTTACTACGTGTAATAACTTACTTTAATAATATCTATCATATTATCTTTATGATATTAAATGAACCCTATAAATTTTATTACTTAATATATATAAAAGTATATTTTATTATATAAATTTAATATAAAATTTTATTTATTAATAAATAAATTATATTATTTACTCTAATAAAATTTTTAAAAATATTTAAAAATATAAAACGACGATATTTAAACTATATATTAATCATGTATAGATTTTTGGAAATTATTTTGAGACAAATTTACTTTTGTTGACTTTTGCATATTAGTCTCGAGCATTAGGATTGTGGTACACTATGACTTGACCTAATTTGTTAGACAAATATTGACCAACACATAAATATATATAATTAATTTAGGTTCGTGAATCCGAGGCCAACCTTGCACTTGTTCAATGACGTTATATGTATTTTTACTACGAAATACAGTATGGTGAGTTTCATTTGCCTTTTTACCCTTTATATTTTTGGGCTGAGAATACATGCGCAATTTTTATAAATGATTTACAAAATAGACACAAGTACGTGAAACTACATTCTATGGTTGAATTATCGAAATCGAATATGCCCCTTTTTATTAAGTCTGGTAATCTAAGAATTAGGGAACAGACACCCTAATTGACGCGAATCCTAAAGATAGATCTATTGGGCCTAACAAACCCCATCCAAAGTACCGGATGCTTTAGTACTTCGAAATTTATATCATGTCCGAAGGAGGATCCCGGAATGATGGGGATATTCTTATATGTATCTAGTTAATGTCGGTTACCAGGTGTTCACCATATGAATGATTATTTTTGTCTCTATGCATGAGACGTATATTTATAAGAACTGGAAATGAAATTCTTGTGGTCTATTAAAATGATGGAAATAAATGATTATGATAAACTAATGAACTCACCAACCTTTTGGTTGACACTTTAAAGCATGTTTATTCTCAGGTGTTAAAGAAATCTTCCGCTGTGCATTTGCTCATTTTAAAGATATTACTTGGAGTCTTTCATAGCATATTTCGAAGAACGTTGCATTCGAGTCATTGAGTTCATCAAAGATTATTATTAAATCAATTTATAGTTGGATAGTGGATATTATGAAATGGTATGCATGCCTGTCAATTTTCGATGTAAAGAAAGTTTGTCTTTTAAAAACGAATGCAATGTTTGTAAAATGTATCATATAGAGGTCAAATACCTCGTAATGTAATCAACTATTGTGAATCGTTTATAATGTATATGAACGGGTCCTTTCAGTTGGTATCAGAGCGGTGGTCTTAGCGAACCAGGTCTGCATTAGTGTGTCTAACTGATAAGTTGTTAGGATGCATTAGTGAGTCTGGACTTCGACCGTGTCTACATGTCAAAAGTTTTGTTTATCATTTCTAGTCAGAAATCATCTGCTTATCATCCTTAGGAAATTACTTGCTTATCATTATTAGTCTAAACACGTCTTGCTACATTAATTGCATGAGTAGTGTATAGACAAAATTCATATCTTAGCGTATCTGCTAAATCATATCTTATCGTATCTGTTACTTTAAACTTTGTCTGACATATTCCGTAATTCCTCCGTAATCTATGAAATCTTTTGCTCTATATATATAGATATTCTATGTAATTAGAATACCATTCGATAGCCGGAAAATCATTTCATATCGAAAAATCCTTTATTCAATCGTACTAAATGGAATTCGTCATTAGTTCAAGTTCCTCAGATTATGAAATGGAATCCCACTCAAGCTCCGAAAGCAGTGTGACCGGAATGGATCAACCAATCAGTCAACACCTATTCTGGATGAATTGGGGATGGGTTCGTAGTCTCCTCAATCATTGGAGACAAGAAGAAGGCGATCCTTTCCATCCACCACATTGCCCTCTTGACGAAGAACCTGAAGCACTTACCGGTGAACCTGTCCGAAACACCATTTTCTCTCTCATTTCCAGAGTATCTCGTCACGATTATATACTCCATCAAATTCTAGATTTTATTTATCCGCTCGTCCAAACTGACAATCACCCCAGTGTATTAGAAGAAGTCAATGAGCTTCACGCTCGGGTAGTGGCTTTGGAGAATATGGTGCAGAAATTACAAACACCAGTAGCAGCACCAGCAGCAGCACCAGCAGCATAACCAGTACCACCATCATCAACGCCAACAGTACCATTACCACCTCCAACCACAACCGAATCGTAAACCTCAACTTCACAATCTGTCCCACGAGCATCAACGTCATACGCACCATAGATATCAAGGAATACCAGCAACAATAACTGACGATGTATTAATTTATAACTTCATTGGAGAAACATTCCACGGAGATTATGTAATCTCTAAAGTCTTAGAGATTATCTAATCTAGCCCTAACCATAAATCAGTTAAGCGAACCAAAATGATAGAAGGAAGAGTAGAAACCCTGATAAAAATGGTGTGTGATTAACAAGCTAAACTTGTTTTACCAACAGCATCAACAGTACCGTCAGCGTCACCAACATCGTCAGTACAGTCAACATCAGAATCAACAACACCTATAACATCACAAACTCCGTCAGTTCAAGAATCACTGTGGACATCATTATGAATCAATAACGCGTATATTGTATCAAGGAGTTATGAAGAGTTAACTCATTCCCTCTGAAGAAATTATATGTATATTTTATATATACATATTTTGAAATAAAAATAAATCTTTCCGTGCTAAGCTATTGTGTGTGAATCTTAACTACTCGGTTAATTCATCTTACAAATATGCAATAATGTACGTCCTTCACCCGCAACTTAACCATCGTTAACTACAATCTCTGTCTCAATTCAACAAATTCCAATTCATAATAAATCAAGTATATATTTGATTTTACACTTTCATCATCGATGTAACCGAAACTTCTCAGATACCATCACTCGTACTTTGCGAAGTTCACAAGAATTTAACAAAAATCAACATCACGCCTCAACAAATAACGAAGTATTGATTCGTAATTTCAATATTATTGAAGAAATACTTATGTAATCTCTAAAGCCTTCAAGGGATTATTCAATTCTAGTTTCAACCGTAAATCGAATGAGTTTAATTTAGTATTAACTCATTAAAATTTATGTTATATCTGAGGAGAATATATACATATATATTTTCACAAAGACTGTAATAAAATTCTTATGTACAAAATATTAATTGTGAAATTTTTTAACGGGTAGGTAATACCCGAGAGATATATATATTCACAATTAATATGTTACATTCTTCGAATCTGATCAAGCAAATTATCAACTATACTTCCTACTTTCACAATAATATACATTCTTTCATAGAGATCAAAACAACCATACTCATTCAAACCCAATTACAAATTTTGATTTTGAAACCTCAGAATTCAATTCGAGATATAACTGGTATCATCACTTTTAGATTCCTACATCTTTCAAAGCTATCCTTTGACTTCAAAACTGTGTTAGAACATCAAATGTATATTAACGATTACAATCTGTGTTCAAACCCTTCGAAAATATCTGAAGACACTTCAAATAATGAGCAATCGAGATGATGATCCAACCACATACTACCCACAGTTAGGTACTTAAAAAGCACTCGAAACCAAAGTCATAATTCCACACATATCTGTGTCAGATTCTTTGGCATTTATTAGCAAAAATAACTTTGCAATTCCTTTTCAAAGTAGCTAGTTTTGTCACAGCTCCAGCAAGTCAACTTCGACTTTTCAGTCAGACTAACCTTATTATAACCTTGAGATATACACCATCGTTACCAGGGAACCTTTTACATCCCACCACATTATTAGCAGATGTACCAACAACTTCATTACCCTTTGACTTTAACCTCTTCAAAAAGTCATTATAGTTATTCATTGAAACCCTACCATTTACTCATTCGCATCTTGTAACAAGAATTGCCATACGAATCATCGGGAATTAGCAATCATTAATTTGAAATCTCGCAGCATGTCTACGCCAACAGTTATATGTGTACGTACAACGTCTATCTCCTGGACTTACATACTTTGAATGTGAAGTTTCTGAAAAACACCTTGAACTGCGAACTAGTTCTTGAAATGCTGACGAAGCAGCAACAACTGTAAACGATCTTAACAGTAAAAAGTTTGATGATAAAGAATAGTGTATTGGCAAAGCTCGGAAAAAGAGAAGTTTTGGAACTGGAAAACGGATTGAGCAAAGTATGAAAGAGGCTGTGGACAAATCACAAGGGCGAAACATGCCTTCAAAGAATCTAAATGATTCAGTACCTGCTGAAGTCATTAAAGGAATACCTTGCTCTTGACTCTAAACCCCTACGGACAATATTCTTCATCATCCTCTGATATTAGAAATTCTAAGATATCATCAAATCTTTCATTATAAATATCCTCCATATTTCTGAAGATATTTTGTTAATTATTCTTATCCGAAATCATTTACCTCTTCGCGCTATCTGTATTACATCATAAAAGAAACTATTTTAGTTTCTAAATTCTGAAACACTCGAGTTTAAAATAGGAATATATTTTTTTTGAAGTAGTGTTGGGAGCTGAAGCATGAGTTAGTATAATATAATGACACTTGATCAACGTGATTATATTACAGTAATTCATGCTGAGTTTCTAAATGGAACGTGATGATTCACAGATCATAACGTCATCATGTGCCATGTTACACGACTCCTATATTCTATTTAATCTCTAAAATATCAAGAAAATATTTCTTGATGATTCGGTCTTTTCTAGGGTATTCTGGTAATTTAACAAATCAAGAACGTGCCATTACAATTTCCTTCTTAGAACATTAACTATGTTCATTCAGAAATTCATATCTACAAATTCTGGACCATTACTTACGGTGCTTAATCTCAAGAAGAGGAAACGAAAGAATGAAGCTCCGAAATAGAAATAGGAGTATAAATCGCAGAAAATAGAAGGGAGCATTAACTGTGGATGACAATAATTATAGAAGACAGAAGCAGGGACTTCGAAATATAAAGGAGGCTATAAAGCCCAACGACGACCCAGAAATTATAAACCATAAATATCGATGCATATAGTAATATAAAGACACGGGAGAACTAAAAACACTATAAAACTAAGAGTATAGTAAAAGTAAATAGATTCTTCCGGTGGCAGATGAAAGAAAAGAATGACAGATATGAAAGTTAGGAGTATATCAAGAATCAGAACTGGATGGAGCATATTAGTGAATAAAAGGTGTGAGTTGTGAAAATAAGGAAACGAAGGGGGTGGATATATAGTAAAATATCCGACAGAGCAATCAAAACATATTATCGCATTTAATCAAAGCTGATCTTAACTTCCTTAATTTCCGAAGAACCAAATCTTATTACGGAGATTTTCTCTAGATTCCTTGAATTTCGGAAATCAACCGTGACTATGTCATTGGTCAAAAAGAACGTGCATTTACTCATTTCATTCTTTTGTGATAACTTCACTCGTACCCTTCACAAAAATCAAATTGCTTTATCTATATTACTTGATGATAATAAAACTCTAATTTTCAACTCGTATACGTCATGAAAACATACTTATTGTCAGCCATGACCATTCCATTCAAATTTCGGGACGAAATTTCTTTAACGGGTAGGTACTGTGACAAACCGGAAAATTCCAATCAAATTTAAACTTTATCTTTATATTATTCCGACACGATAAGCAAAGTTTGTTAAGTTAAATCTCAAGAATTTTAAACTGTGTTCATACATTCATTATAACCTCGACCAAATTCCGACGATTCATGAACCGTTATATATAAATAGATATGTATATATATGTATATATATATATTATAACTTGAGAATATTAATAAAGTATTAAACGTATATTACTTTACACGAACGTATTTGTTTCAATATGTTTATCGATGGAATTAGAAGATAATATCAAATGATTGATTTATCAGATACATTGTGATATGATTATGGGTCTATGTTATGAGGTCCACTGTGATTTAAGAAATCTATTCTTTTTGACAACATTCGGAAAATGGTACAGCGATTTATAAGTAAGAACGTGGAGTGTAAATAACTTAGCTGTTGGATATCGACAAGTTAAGTAACTCAACATTTTTCATACGTTTATTTAACCTTTGGACTTTATCCCATGCTTCACCAACAGACCGTAATTTAAAAACTTGAAACCTATTATGAATATATATGATTCTACTTTTCTAAAACGTTTTATGATATAACGATTTCCATTATTTTAACCTTTTAACAAAATGATTCTTAAATATATTTAGTTTTGGAAAACAAAATTATCATATTTATTTGATTTATTTTCAAACGTACAAAAACGTTTTTAGTTTAAAAAGAACTTTATTATTAAAACGTATATAACTTTTATAAATATCTAGAACCACTTTTGACAACTCATTACTTAACCAGTATGATAAAGATAACGATATTTATATTTTATTTTATTAAATATAAATAATGATTTAAATTAATTTTATATATATTTATACGTACATAGTTTTATACTTTTACTATACTTTAACTTTACCTTTACTTTACTTTTACTTTACTTTAACTTTAATAATTTACTTTAATAATTCATACTTTAATAATTCACTTTAATAATTCATACTTTAATAATTCACTTTAATAATTCATACTTTAATAATTCACTTTAATAATTCATACTTTAATAATTCATTTTAATAATTCATACTTTAATAATTCACTTTAATAATTCAAAAATCTATTATAAATAGAATTCAATAGGTTTCATTATTTCATAGAAACTTGAAATATATTTCTCTAAACTCTCTCAATCGACTTACATATATATATATTTACTCAGTATTATTTCAAGATATTATTAGTATACATAAAATACTACGACGAGGTCATGAGCGTATTATTTCAAAATGGATTTTTCGAGCTGGATAGAGCTAAGGAAAACATGGGTTATAGCTATGGAGGTGATGGGTATGGTTCATGGGTATGCTCGTGAGGTCAATATAGTGTTTATCATTTCCGTTGCGTCTACGTACCTTTCCTGCAATAATGAATCTCAATATTGATACGTGAGTACTCATAATTTAACTTTTACATACTAATAGTGTATCCCTGACTAGTGCTCAAGTATTTAGGATTATGCATGCTTGTACTTTTGATATTGCCCTTAGACAGGTTAGGTTGAATCTTGAATTAGTTACACTTGCGGTTGAGATAAGGTATAAGATATGCGTGTCCTTGGAAAGCTAGCGAAAAATTAAGAACTTTTCCTTTAGATATCGAATGGTTTCGATGAACGGATTAGAAGTTATAATCAATTGAATTTTCGATATTTTTATTAAAAATGATTATTATTATTATCATCGTTTTTATCGTCGTTCTAGTTTTATCTTATTATTATCATTATTATTATCTTTATCAATAAAAGGGATTTATCATTAAATTGTTATTTTTTTTATTTATTACTATCGTTATTATCGTTAAAGTTATAATTAGTATTATTATTATTATCCAATTATTATTATTATTATTATTATTATTAGTATTATTATTATTATTATTATTATTATTATTATCATTATCATTATTAATATATATATCATTATTTAAAAATGGTTATTGTTATTGTTATTATTATTATTACTATATTATCATTAGGATAATTATTAGTATTATCGTTAGTAATGTTATAGTAACTATCATTATTAATATTAGTGTAATTAAAACAAATATTTGTAACACCTAATTATTTTGATTACTATTATTATCATTATTATGAACACGATATAAAAGACGATTAAAAGCTATTAAACGAAACGATTAGGAATAAATGAGTAAGAGTATCATGATGAAATTAAAATATTATAAGATATTGATTTAGATAAAATTATCGTTCTTATTATTTTTTATCATTACTATTATTATTAAAAGTATCGTTAGTATTAAAACTATCATTTTAACAAAAATTATCATTTTAATAGAAATATCATTGTTACTATAAAATATCATTATTGTTATTATTTTAAATAGAATTATTATTTTTAAAGATAATATTAAAAATTATCGTAAATATTAAAGTTATCATAATTAGAATTATCGTTTTATCATAATGTCATCTTAGTAATTATAAATATTGATATTTTTATAATAAGAATTATTATTACAAAATAATACAACTTTTACTTACTATCATTATAGATATTATTTTATCAAATAAATATGTGATACAAACATATTTTACTACGTGTAATAACTTACTTTAATAATATCTATCATATTATCTTTATGATATTAAATGAACCCTATAAATTTTATTACTTAATATATATAAAAGTATATTTTATTATATAAATTTAATATAAAATTTTATTTATTAATAAATAAATTATATTATTTACTCTAATAAAATTTTTAAAAATATTTAAAAATATAAAACGACGATATTTAAACTATATATTAATCATGTATAGATTTTTGGAAATTATTTTGAGACAAATTTACTTTTGTTGACTTTTGCATATTAGTCTCGAGCATTAGGATTGTGGTACACTATGACTTGACCTAATTTGTTAGACAAATATTGACCAACACATAAATATATATAATTAATGTAGGTTCGTGAATTCGAGGCCAACCTTGCACTTGTTCAATGACGTTATATGTATTTTTACTACGAAATACAGTATGGTGAGTTTCATTTGCCTTTTTACCCTTTATATTTTTGGGCTGAGAATACATGCGCAATTTTTATAAATGATTTACAAAATAGACACAAGTACGTGAAACTACATTCTATGGTTGAATTATCGAAATCGAATATGCCCCTTTTTATTAAGTCTGGTAATCTAAGAATTAGGGAACAGACACCCTAATTGACGCGAATCCTAAAGATAGATCTATTGGGCCTAACAAACCCCATCCAAAGTACCGGATGCTTTAGTACTTCGAAATTTATATCATGTCCGAAGGAGGATCCCGGAATGATGGGGATATTCTTATATGTATCTAGTTAATGTCGGTTACCAGGTGTTCACCATATGAATGATTATTTTTGTCTCTATGCATGGGACGTATATTTATGAGAACTGGAAATGAAATTCTTGTGGTCTATTAAAATGATGGAAATAAATGATTATGATAAACTAATGAACTCACCAACCTTTTGGTTGACACTTTAAAGCATGTTTATTCTCAGGTGTTAAAGAAATCTTCCGCTGTGCATTTGCTCATTTTAAAGATATTACTTGGAGTCTTTCATAGCATATTTCGAAGAACGTTGCATTCGAGTCATTGAGTTCATCAAAGATTATTATTAAATCAATTTATAGTTGGATAGTGGATATTATGAAATGGTATGCATGCCTGTCAATTTTCGATGTAAAGAAAGTTTGTCTTTTAAAAACGAATGCAATGTTTTTAAAATGTATCATATAGAGGTCAAATACCTCGCAATGTAATCAACTATTGTGAATCGTTTATAATGTATATGAACGGGTCCTTTCAGCATGGCTTTTCTTGCCCATGTTGTTGATACTCGTGATGAGTCACCACCCATCCGTGAAATTCCGGTGGTTAGTGAATTCGAAGACGTTTTTCCGGACGAGTTACCGGGTGTTCCGGCGGAAAGACAAGTGGAATTTCGTATTGAGTTGGTTCCGGGAGCTACTCCCATTGCTAAAACACCTTATCATTTAGCACCAATGGAAATGCAAGAGTTGTTAAATCAAACCCAAGAGTTGCTTGAGAAGGGTTTTATTCAGCCGAGTGCTTCGCCATGGGGCGCTCCGGTTTTATTCATGAAAAAGAAGGATGGTAGTATGCGGATGTGCATCGATTACCGGGAGTTGAATAAAGTGACGATCAAGAATCGTTATTCATTGCCTCGGATTGACGACTTGTTTGACCAACTTCAAGGTGCAACGTATTTCTCTAAGATCGACCTACGGTCCGGCTATCACCAAATGCGGGTCCGTGAGGAAGATATCGAGAAAACGGCTTTTCGGACGCGTTATGGGCATTTTGAGTTCGTGGTAATGCCTTTTGGTCTTACGAATGCACCGGCGGCATTCATGGATCTTATGAACCGGGTGTGCCAACCCATGTTGGACAAGTCAGTGATTGTGTTCATTGACGACATACTAGTCTACTCGAAAAGTATGAACGAGCATGAACGTCATTTGCGTGAAGTATTGAAGACGTTACGAAAGGAGAAGTTGTATGCTAAGTTCTCCAAATGTGAATTTTGGCTAAGGGAGGTTCAATTCCTTGGTCACATTGTGAACAAAGACGGCATTCAAGTAGATCCGAGGAAGATAGAGACGGTGAAGAGTTGGAGACAACCGACTACGCCTACGGAAATCTGGAGTTTTCTCTGATTGGCCAGTTATTATCGTCGGTTTATCCAAGACTTTTCTAAAATCGCTTCTTCATTGACGAAGTTGACAAGGAAGAACGCGAGATTTAATTGGGAGCACGAGCAAGAAATTGCTTTTCAATTGCTAAAAGAGAAGTTGTGTCAAGCTCCGGTGTTAGTGTTGGCGGAAGGAGTGGAAGACATGACGGTTTATTGTGATGCTTCGTTAAATGGACTCGGGTGTGTTCTAATGCAAAGAGGTTGTAGTGACCCGGAGATTTCCGACCAAATTTAAACTTAATCTTTGTATGATCTCGACACGATAAGCAAAGTCTGTTAAACCGAGTCTTAAAAGTTTAAACTGTTTCATATATTCAGTTGACCTTTGAATGCTCTCGACGATTCACGAACAATTGTTTGTAAATAAATATGTATATATATGTAAATATAAAAATGTATAATAATTAGGAGTAATGAAATATGACTTAAATTAAATATGTAATTATTAAATACTACATCATTAATAATATATGATATAAATATATTAAAGATAGATACAAGTTAAATTAATTGTTATAATAATATTATTATCATTTTCAATATTAATATCAAAAGTAGTATTATTACTATAACATATAAATATGAAATTTGTAATATGTAGACTGTTATATTATTATTACTAATAATATTATTATTAAAAATATAAACATTATTATAATCAGTATTATTATTATATCAGTTTTATTATTAAGATTGTTAATTGTATTTTTTTTATAATCTATTATATTTAGTAATGATATTATTATTATTATTTTAGTATTATCATTTATTATTATTAATATTAGTATTCCTATTAATATAAATGTTAATAATATTATTATCATTAAATACATTGATAATTATTAGATTTAAACTATTTAAATACAGATAAATATATAAATACATATATACATATATATAAATACAGGTTTATAAATAAAAATATAGATAGGTATATAAATAAGCAGATATACGAATATAGATTTTAAATCAGATTCACCATCCTTTTGTAATTAGTTCCTTTCACCATCCTTTTGTAATTAAATGGTCCTACTACAGCTAATCTTGTACGATTTAGAATCAAACAATAGAAACAATCCAAATTCTGTTTAGGGTCGACATCCAATTTTTTATTTTTTATTTATTTATGCTGTACGATAACCAAAAATACTGGTCGACTTTCTTATAGCTATAATTCAAACGAATTTCACACTAAAATTGATTTAGTCATTCAGTTATACATTTTCCTTATCAATTAAAAATCATTACAGTCTTTTATCCCATCCAATTAAATCAAAAATCAACGAAGAACAAATGAATCTGCCATGTTCGCGTCAAAAATTCCAAAAGGGTTGATTTCGAAATAAAGTTCAAAATGTGTAAATGTAGTTTTGTTAAGAATCTATTACTCGATCCTTCTGCAAAATTTGAAGTTCCAACTCTTATTATCGAATCCTAATTTTGAGGTCAAACTTTTTTTTCAAAAAGTCAAACTTTTTGTTCTAAGTGAAATTCGTAATTGGTTCGATGTTTTAGTTTCAATTGATGACTCAGAAAGATTCTATGAAGGTTTTAAAACTTATTTCATTCAGGAATCTGGGTCCAAAACGTTCTTAAAATCAAAGTTGATGTTTGAGTTATCAAAGTATTCGCGAATCTGTTTTCTCAGCTGTTTATATAATTTTTTTTTAATTTCTGTTAATTTAAAATTACCATTTCATATTATCATTATTAATTAATTTGTAAAGTTAAATCAAACAAATAAATTGAAGTTGTATTGGATACTGGTCGATCGAGGTTTTTGAAGAAGGAGATAGATCAGAAAAAAAAAATAAAACGGGTTTAATAAGAGTGGTATTTGATAATAATCAGAAAAATAGATCCGGACGATTGGTTAAGGGTGTAGGGTGTGAACGGGAGGTCTCGGGTTCGAGTCCCGGCACGGGCGATTTACTATTTTTTTTGAGCATTTTAAAGGTAGTTCATTTATTAACTTCTTTTTATTATCATTATTATTATTTTCATTGCTATTAATAATTATGTTTATTATGTTTATTATTATGAATTATTATCATTATTAATACCATAAATATTATTATAAGTATCAAAATGGTTATCATTATTATTATTATCATTATTATCATTAAATTGTGTTATTATTAAGTATAAATATTATATTATTATTATTAATCTAATTAGTATTACTCTAAAACTATTATAATGATCATTATGTATTTTTTTATTATTATTATCATCGTTATTAATACTACCAAATTATTATAAGTATTTTATCTATTCTTATTATTATTATAAGAATTTATTTTGATATTATTATTAAATTCAAAACTATAATATTACTATCATGGGTAGGTTTATAATACAAATTATTATCATTTTCGTAAATATTATTATTATCATCTTTTTGTAAATAATAGAACTGTTAATATTAACATAAGTATATTATTAACGTTAACATCATTATTTTTATCTTTACTAGTATAAACTTAGTATAAATATAATTACGGTTTTGTTAAACAAATATATATAAATAACAAAGTGTTTAATTTATATAACATCACAAAATTTATATTTTTGTATGCAAAATGAATATATGAAACCTATATATATGTTATTAGTATAAAAATGATATGACTAATAAAGTTATATATATATATTTGTTCGATTACAACTATGTATATTAATAAATACACAAATGATATAGGTGTGACGACCCAGGAATTTCCGACCAAATTTAAACTTAATCTTTAAATGATTTCGACATGATAAGCAAAGTCTGTAATGTTGAGTCTCAAAATTTTGAACTGTTTATATATTCAATTGATCATCGACTATTTGTAAATAAATGCATAAATATTTAATTATTTATTTATATATATAATAATTTGAAACATTTAAATTATTATATTATTATTAATAATACTAATATTATGACTGAGATTATTAAAATTATTATAAGTATTGTTATTTTATTAAGATACAATTTATTATTATTATCTTTAATGTTATTATTATTATAAATATTAGTATTTACATTATTATTAATAAATATCATTATTAATATTAAAATATAATATATATATATATATATATATATATATATATTCATATATATATATATATATATATATATATATATATATATATATATATATATATATATATATATATATATATATATATATATATATATATATATATATATATAAATAGATAAAGGTGAAAATCGGTTATCCATCTATATCCATTTGATTTTCTTTTGATCTGCTCGTGATTACTTGTCTCCTATAATTCCACTACAAAACACACAAAAATGATTTTTCTATTTACTACAATCAATTATTGATTACTATCTTTTACTTTACAAATATATACATATACTTAATGCAGTGAAGAAATTATAACACCACCATTGTTTCTATTATCACCATCTCTCATCATCTTTATTCACCAACGAACAAGAGCATCAAGTTGTTGCTATGCCGCTGTACCTGCAATTACAACCCGTCTGTTTAATGTTACAATATATGTTTTCTATAATCAAACCAACCATCGAAAAACCCATTAAACGTCTATTGCTGCTCGATTACATGTTTCTGTGTTGATCAGCAGGAAAATAATCACCTTCATTGATGATCATCTCACTGCGTATAAACAGTTCAAAAACTCATACTCGTTGCTAATTACCTTTCCTTTCACCATCAAACCCTCACCACTCTATCTTCAACAACGGCCATCGAAACCCATCGCTACACATAGCCCCTACTGTTTTGCTGTCATAAGACACCATCACGACACCACACTCGTTATCACCACATCGAACCCATAATCAAGACTCACCACCTTTGTGCAACCGTAACCATGAACACCCGTCATCACTCCTATCATAACTGGCAACCATCTACACTCACACAACCACCACTTGTCCCTTTTCTTCTCTTGATTCATTCGAACCCCTTATGATCACCAAGATGCCACCAATACGTCACTTACCTTTCTGTTTTAAACCATAACAACACCACCACAACTACAACTATAGAACAACCACCATGAAACCCTCACCCTAGTTGTCGTTATTATTGTTATTTCTTTCGTTCCTGTTTCGTGAACTTCACCAACCGAAAGCCATGGGGAGATTGCAATTTCCATTGTTGTTGTTGTTACTTTGAACCGTATTACTATTGCTGAACCTAAACTACAAAACCAACATACTCGACCATAAAAACGCATCTGATGTCGTCGTGATTTAATTGCTACAACTGGGTATTATTGTTCTTGATTCAGTCCGCAACAAAAACCCACTTATATTATTCGATTGTTGCTGCTATATTTTTCCGTTTTGAATCGAAAAACCCTCACCATCTTCAATCTTCGAAACAAATCACCTGTAACAAAACCATACCCACGTTTATTTTTTTTATTGTTGTTCCCATTTCTGCATTTTTTTTAATCGATATATAAACGGTTATTTTCTTTTTCATCTAATTGGCCGACAAATACAAAAAAAAAGGGTTAACCACTTGTGCAAGTTGGTGACTCAATGTTCTTATCAAATATTCGATGGGGCCAGGCAGGATACACACACGCATATACATTTTTTTTAGACTCAATGGATATTGTTTTTGTAAGATGGGCTGATAGCAAATAGAAATCAAACTGGACTGAGTTGTTATTTATTTTATTAGTGGGCCGTAAAAATCGTTTTAGCTGTTGGGCTGGCTAATGGAGTTGGGCCAGAAGGAAGTTGGGTCAGGTTGTAGATGATGATGAAGGGTTAAGTAATTAAAAGTATCAAATATTTACAAGGAAGTAACAAGTGGAGGAGTGGTTTAGGGAGGAAATGGGTAGCCGAGGGATCTCGGGTTCAAGCCCGGGCAACGCCATTTTTGTTTTGGAGATTATCAATTTAAAGGTAGTATTATTTATATTACTATAATTATTATTATTATTCTTATTATTAAATTATTATTATTAAGATTAAATATTATTAAAGTATAAAAATTATGGTTAAGATGATAACATAATACAATAACATGGTAAGTATAATACAAATGGATTAAGGACATAAACTTAGAACGATATAATATGACTATAACTATCATAATAAACATGACGATATATTAATATTGTTAAGATACTAGAATAATTATGATTATAGTCATGATCATTAAAAACATTAAATATAAATAAATGAAACTCTTTATTATGATTACTACAAATAAAAAGACTAATGTTATTATCAAAATTACTAATATCAATATCATTATTAAGTATCATTAATTTAGTATTGTCATAATTATTTTGTTAACAAATAAAAGATATGTATATAAAAATATAATTAGTACATATAACATAAGTATATCTAATTTACTATTGTAATATAAAAGTAATGTATATAGATAGATAGATAGATAGATATATATATATATATATATATATATATATATATATATATATATATATATATATATATATATATATATATATATATATATATATAATATATATATATATATATATATATTTATATATATATATATATATATATATATATATATATATATATATAACATTTAAAATACCAAATACATTATAATAAGTAATAAATTATATGATTAATATAAACTGGTTTGATTATTATTATCTGTTAATTAAATGTTTTAATATATATAACTGATATAGGTTCGTGAATCCGAGGCCAACCCTGCATTGTTTAGTATCGTCGTATGCATATTTTTACTACAAAATATCGTATCGTGAGTTTCATTTGATTCCCTTTTACTCTTTACATTTTTGGGCTGAGAATACATGCGCAACTTTTATAACTATTTTACTAAATAGACACAAGTACCTTAACTGCATTCTATGATAGAATTATCTGGGATTGGGGATGATTATTATGACGCGCATTAGCCCCCGGTTTCCGTTAGAGCGTATGAGCTCCCGAGCCGGGTGGATGGTTTATTATTTATGACATTTTGGCACCGGTTGTCCTATATTTTATAAACATGTGTTCAGCCATGAGGTGTAAAGACCGGCACAGAGGTTCTATATTTTGAAGGCACATGTATTCAGCCGTGGGGTGGAAGACCGGCACAGATGGTTACTATTATATTTTGAATCCTCACCAGGTGTTCTTCATATGAAAGATATTTTTCGTGCAGTTGGAATGGGACTTCTGCACGTTTTATAATAAATGAAATCTTGTGGTCTATTAAATTGAAGAAATGAAATGTTTACTATAAACTAATGAACTCACCAACCTTTGGTTGACACTTGAAAGCATGTTTATTCTCAGGTATGAAAGAAATCTTCCGCTGTGCATTAGCTCATATTAGAGACATTACTTGGAGTCATTCATGGCATATTTCAAAAGACGTTGCATTCGATTCGTTGAGTTCATCAAGATTATTATTAAGTCAATTATAGTTAGATGTATTATGAAATGGAATGCATGCCGTTAACTTTCGATGTAATGAAAGATTGTCTTTTCAAAAACGAATGCAATGTTTGTAAAATGTATCATATAGAGGTCAAGTACCTCGCGATGTAATCAACTGTTGTGAATCGTTTATAATCGATATGGACTACGTCCGGATGGATTAGGACGGGTCACTACAGTTGGTATTAGAGCGGTGGTCTTAGCGAACTAGATCTTTCATTAGTATGTCTAACTGATAGTCGTTAGGATGCATTAGTGAGTCTGGACTTCGACCGTGTCTGCATGTCAAAAGTTTTGCTTATCATTTTGTGTCAAAAATTACCTGCTTATCATTCTTAGAGAATCACATGCTTATCATTCTTAGTCTAGACACGTTTTACTGCATTGACTGCATGAATAGTGTATAGACAAAATTCATATCTTAGCGTATCTGTTACTTCATATCTTAGCGTATCTGTTACTGTAACTTTGCCTGACAACTTCCGTAGATTCCTCAGTAATTTATGGGATTTTAGTATTATATATGCATATGTAAATTATGTATTGTAGGGTACTAATCTACAACTTATAATCTATTTCTTATCGAAAAATCCTTCATCTGATCGTACGAGATGAATCCTGCAACCAGTTCGAGTCCCTCAGATTCCGATAGCTATTCCGATAGTTATTCTGACAGCTATTCCGACATAGATGTTCACATAAGCTCTGAAAATAGCGTCATCCGCATGAATCAACCAATCAACCATTATCAATTCATCTGATTAGTTTGTAGTTGACTTAATCAATGAAGACACGAAGAAGGCGATCCCTTCCACCAACCGAATTTACCTCTTGACGATGAACCGAAAACACTTACCAGCGAACCTGTTTGTAATACTATTTTCTCTCTCATTTCCCTAATATATCGCCAAGATTATATTCTATCAAAAATTCTAAACCTTATTCATTCGCTCGTTCCAACCGACAATCACCCCGAAATAATAGAAGAAGTCAACAAAGTTCGCGCACGAAAAATAAATTTGGAAAATATGGTGCAAAATGTACCAGCTTCAGCAACATCACCGGCATCAACAGTACCACCAACAACAACATCCGCATCCAAAGCCTCAATTTCACAATCTGTCCCACGAACACCAACATCAGGCACCAACAAAATAATGAAGTATTGATCCATAACTTCATTAATATTCTGCGAAGAATATATGGTTCCTAATAGTTTTAGAGATTACTTATTCTAGCTCAAACTGAAAAGCAAATGAGATTAATATCATATTAACTCATTAAATCCATGATTACATCCGAAGAAAATATATATGTATATATGTTTTCATAAAAATTGTAATTAAAAATTCTTTTGTACAAACTGTTAATGGTGAAAATATTTTAACGGGTAGGTAATACCCGAGGAATATTTATATTTCACATTAATAAGTTACACTGTACATTCTTCAATTCAGATTCAGCAGTCATTAACAACACTGCTGATATTCACACATATACGTATCTGATCACCAAAGAACAACTATTTTCATCCAAGTTCAATTTCATATTCGGATTTCGACCGATCAGAATCCAAGTCAAGATTTGACAAGTGGCATAATGAAGAAAATAATGAAGAAAAATGAACAAAATAAAATTTATTAGTAACCAATTAATTAACTACGTAAAAACTTTAAAACTATATTAACCAAATCCTAGCTAATCCTAGCTAATCCTAGTCAACTGTTCCTATATGCCTATTTCCTTAAAAATATACTAGTTTTGGTGGAACTATTGAACTATTGGACTATTGGACTACTATCATGGATAATTAAAAAGTATTAAAAGAGTAGGAAATATTAAATACAACACATTTCAACTTAAAAGATTGTAAATAAATTACATCTACTACAGTTAAATATTTCCTCAAGTTGCCACTTGATTTCATCTTAAATCTCATCTGTATCTCGACAATTACAATCTGCATTCAAACCTTTCATGATTCTTGAAAACACCTCAATCTAGAGGATGAATTAATCGCACTTCATCTACGGAAGAAAAGATTGATACATATAGTGATACACCTGAAAACACTTAAATCTGAGTAAACGTTTAACACGTATCTGTGCTAGCTCCTTTGGCATTGTTATTACCGAAAATAATTTTGAAATCCTTTTCCAAAGTAGCCAATTTTGTCACAGCTTCAGCAAATCAACTTCGATTTTCACTCAGATTAACCTTATTATAACCTTGGTATATAAGTTTATCTTTCGTCATCGTTACCGAGGAATCGGTTATATCTCACCACATTAGCAGTAACTTTACCAGCAACTTCATTACTCATTAACTTAAGTCTCTTCGAAGAACCATTATGGTTGTTCATTAAAACCTTACCATATACTCATCCATATTTTATAACGAGAATTACCATACTAATTACCGGGAATTAGCAATCAGTATTTTGAAATCTCGCAGCATATCTACATCAACAGTTATAAGTATCCATATAACCCATATCTCTTAGAATTATGATCTTCCACTCTGAAATTTTGAAAAGCACCCAGTCTACAAATCAATACTCCAAATTCTGGAAAAAAAACTGAATACAGCAGCAAAAACTGTACACAACCTTAACCGTCGAAGGTATAAAGATAAAGAATAGTATGTTGGCAAAGCTTAGAAAAGTTAGAACTGAAAACCGGATTGAGCAAACCATGAAGGAGACTCTGAACAAATTACAAGGACTAAACTTGTACATAAAGAATCCAGATGATTCTGTTTCTGATGAAATCTTTAGCGAATACCTTACTCCTTAACCACTCTAAATCATCGTGAATGAATTTCTTCATCACAATTTGATTCTGAAATCCTAAGATATCATTGTACCTTTCTTTATTAATATCCTCAATATTTCTGAAGATATCTTCATAAATGTTCTTGTTCGATATTAATTATCTCTCTGCGCTATCTGTGTTATATCATAAAAGAAACTGTTTTAGTTTCTAAAATTCTGAAAAATTGAATTTAAAATATGAATGTTTTTGAAGTAGTGTTGGGAACTGATGCATGAGTTAGTATAATATAATGACACTTGATCAACGTGATTATATTACAGTAAGTCATGATGAGTTTCTAATGGGACATGATGATTCACAGATCATAACGTCATCATGTGCCATGTTACATAACTCTTTCATTCTGCTTAACTTCTGAACATATCAAGAAAGTATATTCTTGATAGTTCTATCCTCAGAAATTCTGGTAATTTGACAAGTCAAATCGTGAGAATACGTTCCTTCGTGCTTCGAACGTTATAATCATTCGGAACTTCATACCTATGAATTCTGGACCATTACTTGCAAAAAGAAAACAAAAGCATGAATCGCAGCAAATAGGAGAAAGCATTAACTGTGAATGACGATGATTATAGAAGATGGGAGCAGGGACTCCGAAATGTAAGGGAGAATATAAATCCCGATAACAACACATAAATTACAAACCGTGGATATTAATACGAATAGCAATATAAAGACACGGTAGAATTAAGAATAGTATCACCCTAAGGCAATAGTAAAACTAAATAGATTTTTCTATTGGAAGATTGAAAAGGAGGATGACAGAAATGATAATTAGGAAAATATCAAGGATTAGAACTGGATTAAGCATTTTCACAACCTTTTAGATGTGTGAACTAAGAAAGAAAGTATATGAATGGTGAGAATAATGGAACGAAAGAGTTTAATTTATAATGGAAATATCAGACAGAGTAATCGAGGTAGATCACTGTATTTAATTATAGAGATCTTAATTTCCTTATTCGCCGAAGAATCAAATCTTTTAGATTTCGAAGATTTTCTTTAAATCCCTTGAATTCCGGAATTCAACAAGACAATGTCAAAAGTTAAGACGCACCTTATTTCCACCGTGACTACGTCAAAAGTTAAAATATCTATCTCAATCTGTTGTGACAGTTTCACTCGTACTCTTCGAATAATCGAATCATTTTATCTATATTAATCAATAATGATAAAACTATCAACTCATATTCGTCATGAAAACATCTTTATTGTTAACCATGACGACCACACTCAAATTTCGAGACGAAATTTCTTTAACGGGTAGGTACTGTGACGACCCAGGAATTTCCGACCAAATTTAAACTTAATCTTTAAATGATTTCGACACGATAAGCAAAGTCTGTAATGTTGAGTCTCAAAATTTTGAACTGTTTATATATTCAATTGATCATCGACTATTTGTAAATAAATGCATAAATATTTAATTATTTATTTATATATATAATAATTTGAAACATTATAATTGTTATATTATTATTAATAATACTAATATTATGACTGAGATTATTAAAATTATTATAAGTATTGTTATTTTATTTATTAAGATACAATTTATTATTATTATCTTTAATGTTATTATTATTATAAATATTAGTATTTACATTATTATTAATAAATATCATTATTAATATTAAAATAATATATATATATATATATATATATATATATATATATATATATATATATATATATATATATATATATATATATATATATATATAGATAAAGGTGAAAATCGGTTATCCATCTATATCCATTTGATTTTCTTTTGATCTGCTCGTGATTACTTGTCTCCTATAATTCCACTACAAAACACAAGAAAATGATTTTTCTATTTACTACAATCAATTATTGATTACTATCTTTTACTTTACAAATATATACATATACTTAATGCAGTGA
Source organism: Rutidosis leptorrhynchoides (assembly GCF_046630445.1). NCBI lineage: Eukaryota > Viridiplantae > Streptophyta > Magnoliopsida > Asterales > Asteraceae > Rutidosis > Rutidosis leptorrhynchoides. Next base: position 283,372,155 of record NC_092339.1, read on the forward strand.
AGAAATTATAACACCACCATTGTTTCTATTATCACCATCTCTCATCATCTTTATTCACCAACGAACAAGAGCATCAAGTTGTTGCTATGCCGCTGTACCTGCAATTACAACCTGTCTGTTTAATGTTACAATATCTGTTTTCTATTATCAAACCAACCATCGAAAAACCCATTAAACGTCTACTGCTGCTCGATTACATGTTTCTGTGTTGATCAGCGGGAAAATAATCACCTTCATTGATGATCATCTCACTGCGTATAAACAGTTCGAAAACTCATACTCGTTGCTAATTACCTTTCCTTTTACCATCAAACCCTCACCACTCTATCTTCAACAACGGCCATCGAAACCCATCGCTACACATAGCCCCTACTGTTTTGCTGTCATAAGACACCATCACTACACCACACTCGTTACCACCACATTGAACCCATAATCAAGACTCACCACCTTTGTGCAACCGTAACCATGAACACCCGTCATCACTCCTATCATAACTGGCAACCATCTACACTCACACAACCACCACTTGTCCCTTCTCTTCTCTTGATTCATTCGAACCCCTTATGATCACCAAGACGCCACCAATACGTCACTTACCTTTCTGTTTTAAACCATAACAACACCACCACAACTACAACTATAGAACAACCACCATGAAACCCTCACCCTAGTTATCGTTATTATTGTTATTTCTTTCGTTCCTGTTTTGTGAACTTCACCAACCGAAAGCCATGGGGAGATTGCAATTTCCATTGTTGTTGTTGTTGTTACTTTGAACCGTATTACTATTGCTGAACCTAAACTACAAAACCAACATACTCGACCATAAAAACCCATCTGATGTCATCGTGATTTAATTGCTACAACTGGGTATTATTGTTCTTGATTCAGTCCGCAACAAAAACCCACTTATATTATTCGATTGTTGCTGCTATATTTTTCCGTTTTGAATCGAAAAACCCTCACCATCTTCAATCTTCGAAACAAATCACCTGCAACAAAACCATACCCACGTTTATTTTTTTATTGTTGTTCCCATTTCTGCATTTTTTTTAATCGATATATAAAGGGTTATTTTCTTTTTCATCTAATTGGCCGACAAATACAAAAAAAAAGGGTTAACCACTTGTGCAAGTTGGTGACTCAATGTTCTTATCAAATATTCGATGGGGCCAGGCAGGATACACACACGCATATACATTTTTTTTAGACTCAATGGATATTGTTTTTGTAAGATGGGCTGATAGCAAATAGAAATCAAATTGGGCTGAGTTGTTATTTGTTTTATTATTGGGCCGTAAAAATCGTTTTAGCTGTTGGGCTGGCTAATGGAGTTGGGCCAGAAGGAAGTTGGGTCAGGTTGTAGATGATGATGACGGGTTAAGTAATTAAAAGTATCAAATATTTACAAGGAAGTAACAAGTGGAGGAGTGGTTTAGAGAGGAAATGGGTAGCCGAGGGATCTCGGGTTCAAGCCCGGGCAACGCCATTTTTGTTTTGGAGATTATCACTTTAAAGGTAGTATTATTTATATTACTATAATTATTATTATTATTAAATTATTATTATTAAGATTAAACATTATTAAAGTATAAAAATTATGGTTAAGATGATAACATAATACAATAACATGGTAAGTATAATACAAATGGATTAAGGACATAAACTTAGAACGATATAATATGACTATAACTATCATAATAACCATGACGATATATTAATATTGTTAAGATACTAGGATAATTATGATTATAGTCATGATCATTAAAAACATTAAATATAAATATATGAAACTCTTTATTATGATTACTACAAATAAAAAGACTAATGTTATTATCAAAATTACTAATATCAATATCATTATTAAGTATCATTAATTTAGTATTGTCATAATTATTTTGTTAACAAATAAAAGATATGTATATAAAAATATAATTAGTACATATAACATAAGTATATCTAATTTACTATTGTAATATAAAAGTAATGTATATAGATATATATATATATATATATATATATATATATATATATATATATATAACATTTAAAATACCAAATACATTATAATAAGTAATAAATTATATGATTAATATAAACTGGTTTGATTATTATTATCTGTTAATTAAACGTTTTAATATATATAACTGATATAGGTTCGTGAATCCGAGGCCAACCCTGCATTGTTCAGTATCGTCGTATACATATTTTTACTACAAAATATCGTATCGTGAGTTTCATTTGATTCCCTTTTACTCTTTACATTTTTGGGCTGAGAATACATGCGTAACTTTTATAACTGTTTTACGAAATAGACACAAGTACCTTAACTGCATTCTATGATAGACTTATCTGGGATTGGGGATGATTGTTATGACACGCATTAGCCCCCGGTTTCCGTTAGAGCGTATGAGCTCCCGAGCCGGGTGGATGGTTTATTATTTATGACATTTTGGCACCGGTTGTCCTATATTTTATAAACATGTGTTCAGCCGTGGGGTGTAAAGACCGGCACATAGGTTCTATATTTTGAAGGCACATGTATTCAGCCGTGGGGTGAAAGACCGGCACAGATGGTTACTATTATATTTTGAATCCTCACCAGGTGTTCTTCATATGAAAGATATTTTTCGTGCAGTTGGAATGGGACTTCTGCACGTTTTATAATAAATGAAATCTTGTGGTCTATTAAATTGATGAAAATGAAATGTTTACTATAAACTAATGAACTCACCAACCTTTGGTTGACACTTGAAAGCATGTTTATTCTCAGGTATGAAAGAAATCTACCGCTGTGCATTAGCTCATATTAGAGACATTACTTGGAGTCATTCATGGCATATTTCAAAGACGTTGCATTCGATTCGTTGAGTTCATCAAGATTATTATTAAGTCAATTATAGTTAGATGTATTATGAAATGGAATGCATGCCGTTAACTTTCGATGTAATGAAAGATTGTCTTTTCAAAAACGAATGCAATGTTTGTAAAATGTATCATATTGAGGTCAAGTACCTCGCGATGTAATCAACTTTTATGAATCATTTATAATCGATATGGACTACGTCCGGATAGATTAGGACGGGTCACTACAGTAGGTTCGTGAATCCGAGGTCAACCCTATACTTGTTCAATGTAATTCTATGTATTTTTACTACAAAATACAGTATGGTGAGTTCATTTGCTCCCTTTTTACTCATTACATTTTTGGACTGAGAATACATGCAAATGCTTTATTAACTGTTTTACAATATTTATATGTGTGAGTTTCATTTGCCTTTTTACCCTTTATATTTTTGGGCTGAGAATACATGCGCAATTTTTTATAAATGTTTTACGAAATAGACACAAGTATGTGAAACTACATTCTATGGTTGAATTATCGAAATCGAATATGCCCTTTTTATTAAGTCTGGTAATCTAAGAATTAGGGAACAGACACCCTAATTGACGCGAACTCTAAAGATAGATCTATCGGGCCCAACAAGCCCCATCCAAAGTACCGGATGCTTTAGTACTTTGAAATTTATATCATGTCCGATGGAGGATCCCAGAATGATGGGGATATTCTTATATACATATTGTGAATGTTGGTTACCAGGTGTTCAATCCATATGAATGATATTTTTGTCTCTATGCATGTGACGTATGTTTATGAGAAATGGAAATATGAAATCTTGTGGTCTATTAAAATGATGGAAATGTTTATTTATGTTAAACTAATGAACTCACCAACCTTTTGGTTGACACTTGAAAGCATGTTTATTCTCAGGTACGAAAGAAATCTTCCGTTGTGCATTTGCTCATCTTAGAGATATTACTTGGAGTCATTCATGACATATTTCAAAAGACGTTGCATTCGAGTCGTTGAGTTCATCAAGTTTATTATTAAGTTAATTATAGTAAGATATATTATGAAATGGTATGCATATTGTCAACTTTTGATGTAATGAAAGATTGTCTTTTCAAAAAAATGAATGCAATGTTTGTAAAATGTATCATATAGAGGTCAAGTACCTCGCGATGTAATCAACTGTTGTGAATGGTTTATAATCGATATGGACTTCGTCCGGATGGATTTGCACGGGTCTTCACAGTTGGTATCAGAGCGGTGGTCTTAGAGAACCATGTCTTGCATTAGTGTGTCTAACTGATAGTTGTTAGGATGTATTAGTGAGTCTGGACTTTGACCGTGTCTGCATGTCAAAAGTTTGCTTATCATTTCGTGTCGGAAATAATCTGCTTATCATCCTTAGGAAATTACCTGCTTATCATTCTTAGTCTAGACACATCTTACTGCATTGATTGCATTAATAGTGTATAGACAAATTCATATCTTAGCGTATCTGTTACCATTACCTTTGCCTGACAGCTTCCGTAGATTCCTCCGTAATTTATGAGATTTTAGTATTATATATGCATATGTAAATTATGTATTGCAGGGTACTAATCTACATCCTATAATCTATTTCTTATCGAAAATTCTTCGTCTGATCGTACGAGATGAATCCTGCAACCAGTTCGAGTTCCTCAAATTCCGATAGCTATTCCGATAATTATTCCGACAGCTATTCCGACATAGATGTTCACCTAAGCTCCGAAAACAGCGTCATCGGCATGAATCAACCAATCAGCCATTATCAATCCATTTTATGGGTTGGTAGCTGATTTAATTAATGGAAACGCGCAGAAGGCAATCCCTTCCACCAACCGAATTCACCTCTTGACAATGAACCTGAAGCGTTTACCGATGAACCTGTTCGAGACACCATTTTCAGTCTCATTTCCAGGGTAACTCGACAAGATTATATTCTATCCACAATTTTGAACCTTATTCATCCGCTCGTTCCGACCGACAATCATCCTGGAGTAATAAGTCAACGAACTTCGCGCTCGAATAATCAATTCGGAGAATATGGTGCAAAATGTACCAGCTTCAGCAACATCACCGGCACCAACAGTACAATCAATAACAGCACCAGTACCATCAACAATCCATACTTCAATATCATCATCTGTACTTTGAGTATGATCTTCATTCTACGTATCGTTCTACCTCATTTATCTTCGTTCGACATGGCGAATATGTAATCTCTAAAGTTTTAGAGATTATTTATTCTAGTTCCAACCGAAAATCAAATGAGTTTAATATCATATTAACTCATTAAATCCATGAATACATCTGAAGAAAATATATATGTAAATATGTTTTCATAAAGATTGTAATTAAAAATCCTCTTGTACAAACTGTTAATGATGAAAATATTTTAACGGGTAGGTAATACCCGAGGGATATTTAAATTTCACATTAATAAGTTACATTGTACGTTCTTCGAATCTGTTTCAACAGTCATATACTATCCTACTTACATCCACCGATATACAAATCCGTTCACCACAGAATAACCATATTCATCCAATTATATATTTGGATTTTGACCTATCAGAATCCAACAAGTGGCATAATGAAGAAATAATGGACACAATAAAAATTGATTAGAAGCAGATTAATTAACAATATGAAATTCTATTAAGAATCCACGCTAACAAAATCATAGCTAACTGTTCCTAGCTAACTGTTAATTCCGTATTACCATTTAATTATCGCAATTTACTTATCGCAGTTTATTTATCGCAATTTATATTCTCTCAATTTTATTTATCGTCATTTAATTTCTGTTATTTACTTTACGCACTTTATTATTCGTTATTTAAATTTCTGTTATTTATTTTTACGCACTTTAAATATCGGGACACGTATACAAAGTTTTGACATATCATATCGACGCATCTATATATATTATTTGGAATCACCATAGATACTCTATATGCAGTAATGATCGAGTTCTCTATACAGGGTTGAGGTTGATTCTATAATAATATATATACCTTGAGTTGTGATCGAGTCTGAGACATGTACACGGGTCACGATACGTATTAATTAATTCGAATATTATATATTAAATTATATATGGATATGAATTATTGGACTGTCAACTGTGGACTATTGACTGTGAACTAATAACATTGGACAATTAAAATGAATTAAAATATTGACTATAACATATGAAACTAAACAATTCTTCAAGTTTGCCACTTGAATTCATCTCAAACCTCATTTGTATCTTGACGATTACAACCTACGTTCAAACCTTTCATGATTCTTGAAAACATCTCAAACGAGAGGATAAACCAACCGCACTTCATCTACGGGAGAAAAGATTGATGCATCTAGTTATGCATCTGAAAAACTCTCGGAAACTGAGTAAACGTTCAACACATAACTGTGCTAATTTCTTTAGTGTTATTATTACCCAAAATAACTTTGCAGTTCTTCTTCAAAATAGCCAATTTTGTCACAGCTCCAGCAAGACAATTTCGACTTTTCATACGAAACAACCTTATTATAACATTGATATAGACGCGTGCTCTTTTATTGTTACCAGGGAACCTTTCATATTTCACCATATTACCATCAGCGTTTAATCATCTAAAAACACAATTCTCCTGAAACCACCTCGGATTAATAACCGATGATTCAGATATCATAGCATTAAATGCAGAGGAAACAGAAAAATGGTAGATGGTCTAAACGGCCAAAAGTTTGATGATAAAGAAAGGAGTGTTAGGAACGCTCGATAGAAAATTGGGTATTGAAAAATAGATTGAGCTACCCATGAAGGAGACCAAGGACAAATACAAGGACCAAACCCTATATTCAAAGGATTCAGGTAATTATGGATCCGTTGAAATCTTTAGAGAATAACTGCTCCGAAGTCATGTTAAAATCTTGCGGGAAATCTTTCTCCATCAACCATCGAACTTAGAAATTTTAAAATATCATCATCAATATCTTCGATATTTCTGAGGATATTTTCATAAATATTCTCGTCCGAAATTATATACCTCTTCGTGCTTCCTGTGTAACATTATATTGGAAACATTCAATAGAAAATTTAGTACCAAAAAGCAGATTATACGAAACTATGAAGAAAGCCGTGGACAAATCACAAAGAATAAGTTTGACTTCAAAGAATCCAAATGATTCAATGTCTGCTAAAATCTTTAGTGAATATCTTGCTCCTTACTCTAAACCCCTGCAAACAATAGTTTCTATCATCCTCTGATCTTAGATATTCCGAGATATTATCATATCTTTCATTATAAATATCCTCCATATTTCTGGAGATATTTTTATAACTATTCTTATCTGAAATCATTAATCTCTTCGTGTTATCAGTATTACATCATATAGAAACTGTTAGTTTCTATATTCTGTAAACTTTCGAGCTTAAAATATGAATGTTATTGAAGTAATGTTGGGAAATGATGCATGAGTTAGTATAATATAATGACACTTGATCAACCTGATTATATTACAGTAAGTCATGCTGAGTTTCTAATGGGACGTGATGATTCACAGATCCTAATGTCATCACGTGCCATGTTACATAACTCTTTCATTATGCTTAACTTCTGAACATATCAAGAAAGTATTTTCTTGATAGTTCTATTCTCAGTGATTCTGGTAATTTGATAAATCAAATCGTGCTAATACATTAGTTCTTATTTAGAACACGATGTTTATTCAAAACTCCATACCTATGAATTCTGGACCATTACTTGCGAAAAGTAAACAAAAGCATGAAGCTCCGAAATAGAAAAGGGATATAAATCGCAGCAAATAAGAGAGCGCATTAACTGTGGATGACAATGATTATAGAAAGCAGAAGCAAGGATTTCGAAGTATAAGGGAAGATATAAAGCCCGATAACAACACATAAACTACAAACCGTGTATATCAATGTTTATCGCAACATAAAGACACGGGAGAATTAAAAACACTGTAACCCCAAGGGCGAGGTAGAAGAAAATAGATTCCTCTGGTGGGAGTTGGAAAAGGAGGATGATTGTTGTGATAGTAAGGATAAGGACAAGGATCAGAACTGGGTTAAGCATTCTTTACGATCTTTTGAATTTGGGAATTGAGTATAGGAATGGTAAAAGTAACGGAACGGAAGAAGTTATTTTATAATGAAATATCTGGTAGAGAAATCAAGGCAAATCTCCGCATTTAATTAGAGAGATCCTAAATTCCTGATTTGTCGAAGAATCAAATCTTTTAGATTTCGAAGATTTTCTTTTAATCCCTTGAATTGCGAAATTCAACTCTCCACGTCAAAAGCTAGGGCGCACCTTATTTTCTAAATTCAGCCATGACTACGTCAAAAGTTAGGACGAAACTTACTTTCCTCATTCTGCCATTTTGTGATAGCTTCATTCGTACGCTTCGAGTAATCAAATTGTTTTATCTATATTATTCAATAAGTGATAAAACTCTATTTATCAACTCATATTCGTTATGGAAACATTTTTATTGTTAACTACGACCACCTCACTCAAATTTCGGGACGAAATTTCTTTAACGGGTAGGTACTGTAGTGACCCGGAGATTTCTGACCAAATTTAAACTTAATCTTTGTATGATCTCGACACGATAAGCAAATTCTGTTAAATCGAGTCTTAAAAGTTTAAACTATTTCATATATTCAGTTGACCTTTGAATGCTCTCGACGATTCACGAACAATTGTTTGTAAATAAATATGTATATATATGTAAATATAAAAATGTATAATAATTAGGAGTAATGAAATATGACTTAAATTAAATATGTAATTATTAAATACTACATCATTAATAATATATGATATAAATATATTAAAGATAGATACAAGTTAAATTAATTGTTATAATAATATTATTATCATTTTCAATATTAATATCAAAAGTAGTATTATTACTATAACATATAAATATGAAATTTGTAATATGTAGACTGTTATATTATTATTACTAATAATATTATTATTAAAAATATAAACATTATTATAATCAGTATTATTATTATATCAGTTTTATTATTAAGATTGTTAATTGTATTTTCTTTATAATCTATTATATTTAGTAATGATATTATTATTATTATTTTAGTATTATCATTTATTATTATTAATATTAGTATTCCTATTAATATAAATGTTAATAATATTATTATCATTAAATACATTGATAATTATTAGATTTAAACTATTTAAATACAGATAAATATATAAATACATATATACATATATATAAATACAGGTTTATAAATAAAAATATAAATAGGTATATAAATAAGTAGATATACGAATATAGATTTTAAATCAGATTCATAAATAAATAAATTTAGATTTATATAAAAATATATATACTAATAATTACATTCAGGAGATTTATTGGATAAGTAATTAGTTCCTTTCACCATCCTTTTGTAATCAAATGGTCCTACTACAGCTAATCTTGTACGATTTAGAATCAAACAATAGAAACAATCCAAATTCTGTTTAGGGTCGACATCCAATTTTTTTATTTATTTATTTATGCTGTACGATAACCAAAAATCCTGGTCGACTTTCTTATAGCTATAATTCAAACGAATTTCACACTAAAATTGATTTAGTCATTCAGTTATACATTTTCCTTATCAATTAAAAATCATTACAGTCTTTATCCCATCCAATTAAATCAAAAATCAACGAAGAACAAATGAATCTGCCATGTTCGCGTCAAAAATTCCAAAAGGGTCGATTTCGAAATAAAGTTCAAAATGTGTAAATGTAGTTTTGTTAAGAATCTATTACTCGATCCTTCTGCAAAATTTGAAGTTCCAACTCTTATTATCGAATCCTAATTTTGAGGTCAAACTTTTTTTCAAAAAGTCAAACTTTTTGTTCTAAGTGAAATTCGTAATTGGTTCGATGTTTTAGTTTCAATTGATGACTCAGAAAGATTCTATGAAGGTTTTAAAACTTATTTCATTCAGGAATCTGGGTCCAAAACGTTCTTAAAATCAAAGTTGATGTTTGAGTTATCAAAGTATTCGCGAATCTGTTTTCTCAGCTGTTTATATAATTTTTTTTTAATTTCTGTTAATTTAAAATTACCATTTCATATTATCATTATTAATTAAGTTGTAAAGTTAAATCAAACAAATAAATTGAAGTCGTATTGGATACTGGTCGATCGAGGTTTTTGAAGAATGAGATAGATTAGAAAAATAAAAATAAAACGGGTTTAATAAGAGTGGTATTTGATAATAATCAGAAAAACAGGTATGGACGATTGGTTAAGGGTGTTAGGGTGTGAACGGGAGGTCTCGGGTTCGAGTCTCGGCACGGGCGATTTACTATTTTTTTTGAGCATTTTAAAGGTAGTTCATTTATTAACTTCTTTTTATTATCATTATTATATTATTATTTTCATTGTTATTAATTATTATGTTTATTATGTTTATTATTATGAATTATTATCATTATTAATACCATAAATATTATTATAAGTATCAAAATGGTTATCATTATTATTATTATCATTATTATCATTAAATTGTGTTATTATTAAGTATAAATATTATTATTATTATTATTATTAATCTAATTAGTATTACTCTAAAACTATTATAATGATCATTATGTATTTTTTTTATTATTATTATTATCATCGTTATTAATACTACCAAATTATTATAAGTATTTTATCTATTCTTATTATTATTATAAGAATTTATTTTGATATTATTATTAAATTCAAAACTATAATATTACTATCATGGGTAGGTTTATAATACAAATTATTATCATTTTCGTAAATATTATTATTATCATCTTTTTGTAAATAATAGAACTGTTAATATTAACATAAGTATATTATTAACGTTAACATCATTATTTTTATCTTTACTAGTATAAACTTAGTATAAATATAATTACGGTTTTGATAAACAAATATATATAAATAACAAAGTGTTTAATTTATATAACATCACAAAATTTATATTTTTGTATGCAAAATGAATATATGAAACCTATATATATGTTATTAGTATAAAAATGATATGACTAATAAAGTTATATATATATATATATATATTTGTTCGATTACAACTATGTATATTAATAAATACACAAATGATATAGGTTCGTGAATTCGAGGTCAACCCTATACTTGTTCAATGTCGTTCTATGTATTTTTACTACAAAATACAGTATGGTGAGTTCATTTGCTCCCTTTTTACTCATTACATTTTTGGACTGAGAATACATGCAAATGCATTATTAACTGTTTTACAATATTTATATGCGTGAGTTTCATTTGCCTTTTTACCCTTTATATTTTTGGGCTGAGAATACATGCACAATTTTTTATAAATGTTTTACGAAATAGACACAAGTACGTGAAACTACATTCTATGGTTGAATTATCGAAATCGAATATGCCCTTTTTATTAAGTCTGGTAATCTAAGAATTAGGGAACAGACACCCTAATTGACGCGAACTCTAAAGATATATCTATCGGGCCCAATAAGCCCCATCCAAAGTACTGGATGCTTTAGTACTTCGAAATTTATATCATGTCCGATGGAGGATCCCGGAATGATGGGGATATTCTTATATACATATTGTGAATGTCGGTTACCAGGTGTTCAATTCATATGAATGATATTTTTGTCTCTATGCATGGGACGTATGTTTATGAGAAATGGAAATATGAAATCTTGTGGTCTATTAAAATTTATGAAATGATTATTTATGTTAAACTAATGAACTCATCAACCTTTTGGTTGACACTTGAAAGCGTGTTTATTCTCAGGTACGAAAGAAATCTTCCGCTGTGCATTTGCTCATCTTAGAGATATTACTTGGAGTCATTCATGACATATTTCAAAAGACGTTGCATTCGAGTCGTTAAGTTCATCAAGTTTATTATTAAGTCAATTATAGTAAGATATATTATGAAATGGTATGCATGTTGTCAACTTTCGATGTAATGAAAGATTGTCTTTTCAAAAAAACGAATGCAATGTTTGTAAAATGTATCATATAGAGGTCAAGTACCTCGCGATGTAATCAACTATTGTGAATCATTTATAATCGATATGGACTTCGTCCGGATGGATTAGGATGGGTCTTCACAGAGGTAAAGTTATCGCTTATGCTTCTCGACAATTAAAGGAACACGAGACGAGATATCCGACTCATGATCTTAAGTTGGCGGCGGTTGTGCATGCGTTGAAAATTTGGCGCCATTACTTGTATGGTGTCAAGTGTACGATTTATTCGGATCATAAGAGTTTGAAACATCTCTTTAATCAACTAGATTTGAATTATCGTCAACGTAGGTGGATGGATGTGGTAAAAGACTATGATTGTGAGATACTTTATCATCCGGGCAAGGCGAATGTGGTCGCGGATGCGTTAAGTCGAAAGAGTCATCACCCGGCATTACGAATGGGATTGTTACGTATGATTATTACTAACGATTTTCTTGAAAAACTCGGCATGATTCAAATAGAGGCTTACGTTCACAACAAGCATACGGAGCGAATTGTGGGACAATCGGAGTTTATTACTATGAGCGTGCGGGGTTTGTTGTCTTTTCAAGGAAGAGTGTGGGTGCCTAAGATGGGAGATTTTCGACAAGTGCTACTTGATGAAGCACATAAGTCAAAGTATTCCATTCATCCGGGCGCAACGAAAATGTATCTTGATTTAAGGAAAGATTATTGGTGGCCGGGCATGAAACGTGATGTTGTGAAGTATGTTGAGCAATGCGTCACGTGTTTGCAAGTTAAAGCCGAGCACCAAAAGCTGTATGGTAAGTTACAACCGTTAGAAATCCCGAAATGGAAATGGGAGCACATTACCATGGATTTCATCACAAAGTTACCTAAAACGGCGAGAACCCAGTTTGATTCGATTTGGGTTATAGTTGATCGACTGACGAAGAGTGCTTTGTTTCTTCCCATTAAGGAAGCGATATCGTCGGAGACCTTGGCTAAGTTTTTTATCAAGGAAGTCATCTCTTGACACGGTGTTCCTATATCGATTATTTTGGATCGAGATACTCGTTTTACATCTCGTTTTTGGGAAAAGTTTCATGAGGATATGGGTACACAATTGAAATTGAGCACGGCGTATCATCCTCAAACGGACGGTCAAACTGAACGTACGAATCAAACATTGGAGGATATGTTACGGGCATGTATTATCGATTTTGGTGGTAGTTGGGACAAGCACTTACCTTTGGTGGAATTCTCGTGCAATAATAGTTATCATACCAGTATTAGGATGCCACCTTATGAGATGCTTTATGGGCGTAGGTGTCGAACCCCGATTTGTTGGGGTGAAGTGGGACAAAAGGAAATCGGGAGTACCGATTTAGTTTTAGAGACGAATAGTAAGATTGATATGATTCGAGAGCATTTGAAGAAGGCTCAAGATAGGCAAAAGTCGTATGCCGATAAACGTAGACGAACGATTGAATTTCAAGAAGGTGACATGGTGATGCTTAAGGTTTCGCCATGGAAAGGTATTATTCGATTCTGAAAACGAGGAAAGTTAGCTCCTCGGTTTATTGGACCATTTAAGGTTTTAGCTCGTGTTGGTGAAGTCGCGTATCATTTGGAATTACCCGAAGAGCTTGCGGGGATCCATAATACATTTCATGTTTCCCATCTCCGTAAGTGTCTTACGGATGATTTATCTTGGGTGCCATTAGACGAGATTGAGCTAAATAATAAGCTAGAGTATATCGAGGAACCGATTTCCATACTTGATGAGAAGGTCAAAAGGTTGAGACATAAAGAGGTTAGGATTTTTAAAGTTCAATGGCGTCGTAGTAAGGGTTCCGAGTTTACTTGGGAGCCCGAAGATTTTGTGTTGGTTTATCTTCCCTCTTGTCATGCGGCTTGGATCGCGAGGACGCGCTCCGATTTAAGTGGGGGGGAGTTGTAACACCTCGTTTTCCCGTGCGCGTTTAAAGGTACGTACTTAATCAATAGTACGCTTATAACTTGTTCGTTATGTGATTAAATGAGCTATGGGGCTAGCTGTCGTATAAGTGTATATGTATATATATATATGTTTGAATGCGTGCGTGAACGTGTTTATGAATGTGTTGCGTTGGCGTCGAGTCGTGTGAGACCTAAGGTCGAGGTTTAGACGTGCATAGGAAGGGTGAAAGATGTTGTGCTTGTTGTTTGAACCTTTGATTTATGTTAAATTGTCGAAGTGATCAGGAATAGGCCAATGCCGCGCTGCGAGGAAAGGGGCCGCGACGCGACAAGCAAAGCGAATCCAGATTAGAACATGAGTTAAGAAGGGTCGTTTTTCCTTCTTTATGTCGCGCCGTGACAAAGGAGCCGCGCCGCGGCACCTCTGCAGTTCTGACTCCTTTTTCTGTGATTTAAAAAGGGTTTTAGGGGTAGTTTGGTCTTTTTACGTGTAGATATGATGGGAGCCTTTAATACCAACCACTTATCCTCTATTACTCATTTCTTTTCCTTTTTCTTTCACAATTTCCTCCCAAAACATAAAACCCACTTAGATTAAACTTAAGATTTGGAAATGAAGATTTGTGAATCAATCCTAGGAGCAAGAATTAAAGTTGTTCTCCTTGTTATTAGCTACAAGTGGATAGTTTTGGTAAGTCTCAACTCTATGTTTCGAATTTTAATTGGTTTATGCTAGGGTTTGTTCATTTGGAACTTATGTGACCCATTTGGGGTTAAAATGGGTGAACTTGGGTTGTGTTGATGAAAGGAAACCCTAAGTAACTATAATCTAAGGTTTGGACTTAAGATTTGAAGTTGAAAGTGTTAAATGGGTTCTTTGTCACTAATACACTTGTTAATGATGATGAAAATAGTTAATGAACTAAGTATGTCTAGTTTGTGAGTCAAAGTGTTAAAATGAGTCAAAATGGGTAATGTTGACCTAGTTTGGGTGAAATGGGTATGAATTACCCTAGGTTGTGCTAGTTAATGTTAATAGACTTTAAATCACTAGCTTTAGTGATTTAACATGAGTCTTGGCCATTTATGGGCGGTGTTGGGTGTAAGTGAGCTAATAAATGCTAATGGGTCATTAATGCTCGAGAGTAGGTAATGTGGTAAATGCCATTAGTTGTGTATTGAATGTATACCTATGTATTAGGTACTTTGCTCGAAGTATACGGAAGCAATTAAATCATCACCGAAGTATTAAGGTGAGTGGATTAATTATACGTATGTGTATATAGCGTATTTATTTGTGAATGTTATGGTATGAACCACCGAGCCGGTAGTGCCATAACATGTGTGGGATAGGATGTGAACCACGAGCCGGTAGCATCGAGTGTGAACCACGAGCCGGTAGCACTATAAACTAAGATGTGAACCACGAGCCGGTAGCATCGAGTGTGAACCACGAGCCGGTAGCACTATAAACGAGTATGACTCAAAAGCGTATGGTGTGAACCACGAGCCGGTAGCACCATAGCGTTATTGGTTAACCATATTGAGATTGTTGTTTAGTTTAGCATATAATATATATTGAGTTGAGTATATGCTAATGAAGTGGTGTGATAATGTACGACTTATTAGTGTTACGAGTATGTTGACGTGCTATTTGAGTTACAAGTTCGTATGAGGTAATTGGTATTGTGATTGCAAATGGATAGGTTATATATATGTATGTATAATTGTTGCACTCACTAAGCCTTGCTTACCCTCTTGTTGTTTACCATTTTATAGTTTCTGGCTTGGACAAGGGTAAGGGCATACGTTTGGACTAGTGGTCTCCCGCTTATGTTGTCAAGGGGTGCTTTTGGTGTTAGCTTTTTTAAGTTGGCCTAACGTTTTGGGTAGTTTAGCCCCAAACCATGCTCGAGTGTCGTTTGGATTATAAACTATCATTGTAGTGGGTCAAACTTGTATTAAACTTAATTAATGGCCTTCGTGCCTTTTGTAAACATTTAAATTGATGTACGTTTAAATGGAACTTGCGGAATGGTTTACATATTTAATTAGCGCGTAAATGTGTATTATATATATAAAAAAAAATTATCGTATGGAATACGGGTTGGATTGTTTCACTAAAAATCCAAGGAAACTCACATTTTCAGGGATCTGTAATTGCATTTACAACACAAATATGAGAGATGAAATAGCAATGATAGCTGAGGAAATAAGTCAATACTCAATAGTTTATAGTGAGTGATAAAACCACATATGAGTGAGATTTGCAACAAGGTTCATCAATGTTATTAGAAAGCTTAAATATGCAATCAAGGTGACTTAACAAAACTGACAGCTATATTATATGATATATAAAACAGAAAATGCATAATGTAGGTTCAATATTCATATTGATTGTAAACTGAACATTTTAGATTGTGTCTGCCACGTGTTTGATGAAATGACTTTGTGTCAAATTTTTTATTTTTGTGAAAAGGATCATATAATAATGCGCCGTTGATCTCAGAGTTGGCATGGACATGTGTTGTTACTTTCTATGTATGTATTCTCTACCGGATCATGTATTTTTAATCTCATTAAATCTTAGGTATTTTGTGTATAGATGTATTAACTATGATATTGGATATTAATCATGTTAGTTGTATGTGAATGTTGTAGAGAAGAAGCAATGGCGTCCCGCTTATAACTTTCGGCAGATGATTTTGTTTTAGTTGATGTTATTCATACTAATCTTAAGTCCTTTTCTTGTGAAGTTAGGTACTTACTTGAGGTATTCTACTTGCTTCTTAGTGTTAATGCTTTTGATTTTGTATATTACCTGAAGTTTTGTGAACTAATATTTTTAAGAAAATTGTATATGGAAAATATGTGATACTTCTCTTGCATCAATTTTCCCTGAACTATATGATGATACTAAGACCATTTGGTTTCTATTTTCCAAATGGTACCTTGACTATATGATGCATCAATTTTCCTTGACCATTTAGTGTCAATTTGCCTTACATCAATTTTCGCGAAATTATATGATGATACTTCTCTTGCATAAATTCTCTTGCATCAAATGGTTGTGTACTTCAGCAGTTCAGCTTATATTAGTTACAAAGCATGGTTCATTTACTTTATTTTATGTAGGTTAATCAAGTTTATTCTATATTTTGATTCTTACAAAGTTGCAACTTTTATAAGAAATTGCTTCTTGAGACAAGATGGAACCTTGCCTTCTTTGGTTAGAGCTGTAAAGGTTAGTAGTTTAGTTTTAATTCGTTAGAGGTGGTAATATCGACCCATTTACTTGTACATGGGTTCATATGGTTTCTTTATTATTATTATTTCTATCGAAACAAATGAGTAAATTCAAATTTAGCTTAAAATTTACAAATACAAATTCTTATAAAAATATTGCGATTTTATTATATTTGGTACACCAATTTTTGAATTAAAAAAATACTGCAGTGCAAGTACTTTGAGTCAGTCTTACCCTGTTATCATCTTCAGAAAACTTGAGTCATAGTATCATCATATTGTACATGACTGATGTCGTAGGGGGTGTATACAAAATAGTATTATTTTTAGTGCGAAATACTATTAAATATGCTACAATTTTACACAAGTTATTTATTTATTTATCGAGTGGATATACTTAAACCTTGCTACAACACTTATAGGCAGTGTACCTAATCGTATTATAGTATAGTTTTTAGTAAGTCCGGTTCGTTCCACAGGGAGCTCGTGAAGTATAACACTATATTTTTTTTACACACAATAATTGTAAAAATACAAATATATATATATATATATATATATATATATATATATATATATATATATATATATATATATATATATATATATATATATATATATATATATATATATATATATATATATATATATATAAGTAATATTATTATTATAAAGGGGGGTTTTTACCGTTTAATGACCGGTTTGTCGATTTTAAAACTTTAGTCGCAGTTAAAACCAAATGTAAAATAGTAAAAATAAATACAAGACTTAAATTAAAGCATAAAGTAAATAACGATAATGAAATTGCGAATAATAAAAGTGCGATAAAATAAACTTGCGATAATTAAAAAGTACGATAATTAAAAGTGCAATTAAATACAATAACAATAAAAATGATAATTAGAAGTGCAATTAAATATAAAATAAAGGAAATTAAATATGAAATAAAAGAATTATGCTTATTTAAACTTCCGTAATCATGATGTTTGACGTGTTGATTTTAATTTTATGCCCATGGGTTAATTGTCCTTTGTCCTGAATTATTTAATATGTCCGTTTGGTTTTTGTCCATAACAGTCCATCAGTCATAAATATAAAGTGCGAGTGTCCTCATCAAATTATTCTTATACCCGAAGTTAAATATTCCAACTAATTGGGGACTTAAACTGTAACAAGATTTTAATACTTTGTTTAATAATTACACCAGGATGTCGACTGAGTGTAACCCAAGGTTTTAATATTTTGTTATCAATTATACCAAGTGTCCTTGTACATAATTTCACCCCTGTTTTAATTATTCTAGTGGCTATTAATCCATTCCCGTGTCCGGTTAAATGAACGATTATTCGTACATATAAATACCCCGCCCATCGTGTCCGATTGAGTGTATATGGTAATTTATAGGGACGCCCAATTGTAAATCTTTATATTAACATTAACAAACTATCATTTAGTTAAACAAATATAAAGCCCATTAATAGCCCATAGTCTAATTTCCACAAGTGTCGTTCTTTTGTCCAAACCCCAATTATGGTACAAAGCCCAATTACTCAATTTTAGTAATTAGTCCAACATCATGATTACTTCGTTTTAAATAAGCATAATAATAACTTAGCTACGAGACATTAATGTAAAAAGGTTGAACATAACTTACAATGATTAAAAATAGCGTAGCGTTACACGGACAGAATTTCGACTTACACACTCAAACGATCTCTATCATAAATCTTATTATTATCATAATTTAAAATTAAAATTAAGATTATTGTTATATCTTATTAAGTTAACATTATGATAGAGATATAGAATATAGATATTGGATATTAGATATAGATATTTGATCGATATATAGATAAAAAGAGGATAGAAAAAGGTCTCCGTAAAATACATCGACAATCATCGCCTTTTATAGGCAAAATATGAAATTGAATTTTCATTTATGACCCCTGAACTATGCTCAATTAACAACTTTTTATTATTTAATATTATTCTTATTATGAATTATTTAAATATTATATTTTATTCTTGTGCATAGTTGACTCGTAATTTTTACACCGTTGCGTCGAGCGCTGAAAGTTGGTTCATGCCCCGGTTCCGGATTTTCGAACGTCCTTTCGTACAATTTTATATTGTGTACTTTGCGTTTTGTAACTTGTACTCTTGTCATTTTTAGACGTTCTTTATCAATAATTTGAACCTTTTTAATTGAATCTTGTACTTTTTAGCTTTTTGGACCTTTCTGTCTTCAATTCGTCGTTTTCGCCTTTTGTCTTCGCACTTATTTAATATAAACGAATATTACTTGAAAATGGAACAATTGCAACTAAAATCTTGTCTTTCTTGGGGGATAATGCAATGAAATATGTGTTCATTTTTAGCCATATCAATATTCCCACACTTAAGCGTTGCTTGTCCTCAAGCAATATAGTCTTGAAAAACACTTGAATCACTTCTTTATTCTTCACACTTTGTACATCAGTGATTTCAATATGGCGGTATGAACAATGGTAGTAACAATGTAACCATGGTTAAAGGTGGGTGTGTCATCCACAGTTGCCTCGGGTTTAGGTCAACGACACTTGCAATCAAATAGCCGATTTACTTTCGGTTTCTAAAGCAAAGTGCACATTTGAAAGGCGGTTTACAGTCCCACATGACTATAAAAATTTAGATCCTTAAGGAAATTGGATCTTTATGAAAACATTTGATCTTTTGAAAATTCAAGCTAGATTTTACCCTAGACAAGTTTTCTGATTTGATCCATCATTGGTGTTGCAAAATATATTTGTGGATCAATATTTTGGCTAAAACTTTTAGGTTCGTGTAATCCACTGCTATCCCGGTATCGAAAAGCACACATCCAGTTTACTTGTTCCGTATATTACCTTTCGGTAAACTACCGTCCGGTTGTAAAGGAAAGCGATGAACAAGAAACTGTTAAGGCAATGTCCCGTGACATGCACATGATTATGGTCTTTTAACGTGTCGGATGCTAGAACTATCCTTGGTAGGAGCAATAGTAAAGATCATCCTATGATTTTTCGGTCTGGCACAAGGTCCTGTCTCCGACCATGCTATGCAACCACCGTTCTTACGGTTGACACCCGATTTTGTTCAGGTGACCTAATGAATTCCAGGTGAATTCCTAGGATTTTACGTTCAATGGTAATGAACGCATTGAAAATGGATTTTCAGAAAACAAATCGGTTTGTATTTTTGATCAAAATATTTTCTCGTTCAAGCTCGAGTTTAGATATCATTGAATTCCATGAGTTTGAATTCTCAATCTTTAAGGTCAATCTCAAGGATTGAGTAATATCAGTCTTAAAAGCTGATTTTTAATCTTTAAGGAGATTATCCTTTCTGGGGATCTGATTCATTAGTCTTATCAAGCTAATTTGCACGGTGCCCCCCATTGTACGAGATAAATCCTTCTCATGGTTAGGATAAATCTGACCACCTGGCGACCCTGTTTGATGCTGAGGTCCGTGGATTTCCTGCTGATTTTAGTGATGACTTTTCTAGATTTTTCGTCAACCTACAGCTGGTCTGGACGACAACTTCATGACCTAAATCAAGAAGCGCATTTCTTTTTCGGAAGACTTTACTTCCTTTTAATGATGGAATTGATTCATCGTGTAGATCCATCTCTTCTTTTCTTTCATCGGGTAAAACAGTTTAGTTTAGTCCAAAGCAAAAGTATTTTCAGTTATTTGTTACAAAAATATGTGACATATGTTTAAGATAACTTGGTAAATTTTTCCACACTTGGCTTTTATTTTCCTTTTTATCGTCCTCTATTCCATTTTAAATGAATTTCAACATTTTGGTTGTTTCTCAATTTATGTCCTTTCCGAGGTAACAATAATTTCGGTGTTAAAACCTAGTTTTATCGTTCATAAATATGTATAAACATGATTTTGAGTTCATTTAATTGAAAATTTTGAAAAATTTTACTAGAATTGGGTAGTCAGTATATAAGACTAGGGCTGTTCTTTATTATCAGAGAGCACTAGATTCTAATACAACTACTGCTTTACTAGTATTTTTAATGGTAACCAAGTGTATAAAGTAAAAAAAATTTTAAAATCCGAAAGAATTTAACCCCTTCCCACACTTAAGATCTTGCAATGCCCTCACTTGCAAGAAATCAGTAACAATTTAAATTATTGAGGGTGATAAGCGTAGAAAAGTGATTAAATTTTACCAAAGTTTCAAACATATTGTTGTTTGTTTGTTGAATGATAAATGGTGCACGTCATTTGTTTATTCCGTCTTGTTTGTTATTTCACACATATTTTGCATCTTGTCGTCAAAATTACTTGCTTTTGCTGAACTTAATGCCAGTCTTTGAAAACGCGTTGTTTTACCCTGTCTTGTAAGATAAACTACAAACAAATATATACATACTATTTTTTTTTTTTTTATAAAACCTTTAACTTATAAAACAAATATTAATTAATTTTAAAAATTTGTTTCTTTTAAGAATGAGGGCGTTTCGAAACGATGCCCTAGTCCGTCCCTCGACAAAATTTTAAAATTTGTCTTTTTGTAGCGATTGTTTTAAAAGCTAAGATTTTAGGGTTTTTTTTTTTTTTTTTTAATGTTTTTGGCATACTTTAATTCAATAAGATTAAAAATAATGATAATAATAACTCTCGTCCCTCCCTCGGGTAAAGCAATTTCGGTTCAATGACCTAGTCTTCAACTTACGACGAATTTTAAAAATCATATTTTTAACTTAATGAGATAAAGTAAATTTTTGTTTTTAAATTCACACAATTTAAATATAAAATTCAAAATTAATATTAAAAATTCACACCAAACTTAAAATTTGAAATGCATAAAATTAAAAAATTCATATTAAAAATTCACACCAAACTTAATTTAAAAATTCATATTATAAATTCACACCAAACTTATATTAATTTTTCAAATATTTACAATTTTAAAAATATTGTTTTTACAAAGTTTACAATATTAATTTAAGATTTAAATATTAATTTTAAAAACATGGTAAAAATAAAATTAAAAATCTTTTTGGCTTTTTATCCCACTTTAATCAATCAAATATTATCAAAAATATGCGCCCCTCTTTTCGTTAAAGTAATTTCGGTTCCAAGACCTAATTTAACTCATGACGAATTTTTGAAATATTTTGGGTTGATTGATTAAAGATATTTATACCTTAAGAATAAACGTTAAATTTCGCAGTGATGTAATAAATTTTTGAATGATATCAATAATTTCGGTCGCCAAACCTAATTTTATTCAATACCAATTTAATACTTTTTAGCGAACAAATTAGCGTTTATTATCAAAAGGTTAAAAATAAAAATAAAATTAAAAACTGTACAGACATACCTGTGAAATAGATTTCTTAGTTATATGATCTATCCCATTCATAAGATAGTCGGTTTAATTGGTTTTCCATAGCTACATAGGCGTAACCTCGAGCATTCAGTGTCTTTTCTTCTAAACATATAAACGGTCTGTCTCTGCATAAAGTAACAAATTCGGTATTTGAATAGGTTTGATTATTTGAACATTTACCTCCATGTGACCATTTTCCGCATTTGTGACATCTTTCTAGGTGTCGTGCTCTTCTTTTCGCTGCGGATTTTGATTTTCCTTTACCAAATTGTAACTTATTATCTTCGCATCTGGATTCTTTTCTAACTCCGTCCATTCTTTCTCTGATTACTGATACTATTTCACTCGGTAGTATGTCATTATTACGTTTAGTGATCAAAGCGTGTAGCATTAGACCATGGTTTAGTTCACAGGCAGTCTTCATTTTGTAAAAACCTAAAAAAAATAAAAATTCAGAATGGGGGGAGAAGACTAGTTCTTTAGGGTCTGCTAGGGAAAGACCATTCGGGTTCCATTTTCGAGAACTACACGAAAACAGAAAATCTAACTCTAACAGAAATACATATTATCCTTTAAAGACTTGATTCTCCCCACACTTAGTTAGCTGTGGTGTCAAAATTGTGATTAACTTCGTTGTCGACTTCCATCGGACCATGTATGTAATGTTTAACTCTGTGACCATTAACTTTAAATTCAATCCCATTTGAATTTATTAATTCTATCGTTCCGTATGGGAAAACTCTTTTGACTATGAATGGTCCAGACCATCTTGATTTCAATTTTCCAGGAAATAGCTTGAATCGTGAATTGAAAAGAAGAACTCTGTCTCCTTCTTTAAATTCTTTTGAACTTCTGATTCTTTTATCATGCCATTTCTTCGTTCTTTCTTTATAGATTAACGAATTTTCGTATGCTTCATGTCTTAATTCTTCTAATTCGTTTAGTTGACTTAATCGTAGACGTCCAGCTTCATGTAAATCAAGATTACATGTTTTCAAAGCCCAAAATGCTTTGTGTTCAATTTCTACTGGAAGATGACATGCTTTTCCATAAACAAGTCTAAAAGGTGTGGTTCCAATTGGAGTTTTGTAGGCTGTTCTAAAAGCCCAGAGTGCATCCTCCAATTTAATGGACCATTCCTTCGGATTTGATCCTACGGTTTTCTCTAGAATACGTTTTAAAGCTCGGTTGGTATTTTCAACTTGTCCACTTGTTTGTGGATGATATGCGGTTGAGATTTTATGAGTTACTCCATAACGTTTGAGAACTTTCTCAAGTTGATTATTACAAAAATGAGTTCCCCGATCACTTATTAAAGCTTTCGGTGTTCCAAACCTTGCAAAAAGACGTTTTAAAAAGTTGACTACAACTCGTGCATCGTTAGTTGGGAGAGCTTGTGCTTTCGCCCATTTAGATACATAATCAATGGCTACGAGTATATATAGATTATTATGAGATTTTGGAAATGGACCCATAAAGTCAATACCCCAAATGTCAAATACTTCACATACTTGGATGACATTTTGTGGCATTTCATCACGTTGACTTATTTTTCCGGTCCTTTGACAAGCATCACAGGATTTGCAAAGAAAGTGTGCGTCTTTGTAAATTGTAGGCCAATAGAATCCAGCATCATAAACTTTTCTTGCTGTTAGTTGAGGCCCATAATGCCCTCCTGTTGGTCCTGTGTGACAATGGTTTAATATTTTACTAGCTTCATCTCCAAATACACATCGGCGTATTATTCCATCGGGACAACTTTTAAACAGATGTGGATCTTCCCAAAAATAGTGTTTTATATCACTGAAGAATTTCTTTCGTCTTTGGTACGATAATCCTTTTTCAAGGAATCCACAAACTAAGTAGTTTGCATAGTCTGCAAACCATGGGATTTCTTTATAATCTATCTTCAATAGATATTCATCAGGAAAGTTGTCTTGTATGGCCGATTCATTTAGAACTTCTAACTCAGGATTTTCAAGACGAGAAAGATGATCAGCGGCGAGATTTTCTGCTCCTTTTTTATCTCGAATTTCAATATCAAACTCTTGTAAGAGTAAGATCCAACGGATTAATCTTGGTTTAGCATCTTGTTTTGAAAATAAGTATCTAAGAGCAGAATGGTCGGTATAGACCACCGTTTTTGCTAGAA
Organism: Rutidosis leptorrhynchoides; assembly: GCF_046630445.1. Taxonomy (NCBI): domain Eukaryota; kingdom Viridiplantae; phylum Streptophyta; class Magnoliopsida; order Asterales; family Asteraceae; genus Rutidosis; species Rutidosis leptorrhynchoides. The sequence continues at coordinate 283,396,762 of NC_092339.1, forward strand.
CGAGATATGATCGAAATTTGTCAAAAGCAAAGACAATAGCAAGGAGTTCTTTTTCAGTAGTTGTATAGTTCGTTTGTGCTCCTTGTAACGTCTTACTAGCATAATATATAGGTTGAAATCGTTTTTCAATCCTTTGTCCTAAAACGGCTCCCATTGCAAAATCACTTGCATCGCACATTAGTTCAAATGGTAGATTCCAATTTGGTGTTATCATGATCGGCGTATTAGTGAGTTTTTCTTTAAGAATATTAAAAGATTTGATACACTCATCTGAAAAGATGAATGGCGCATCCTTTTCTAGGAGTTTATTCATAGGAGTGGCAATTTTAGAAAAATCTTTTATGAAACGTCGGTAAAAACCGGCATGCCCTAGAAAACTCCTAACTCCTCTAACATTTGTGGGATGTGGAAGTTTAGCAATTACATCTACTTTAGCTCTATCCACTTCAATTCCTTCTTTTGAAATTTTATGTCCAAGAACGATGCCTTCTTTAACCATGAAATGGCATTTCTCCCAATTAAGTACTAGATTTGATTGTTCGCATCTAAGAAGCATTCGTTCCAGATTAACTAGACATGATTCAAATGTATCACCGAAGACTGAAAAGTCATCCATGAAAACTTCCATGCATTCTTCTATCATGTCGTGAAAAATCGCCATCATACACCTTTGAAAGGTTGCAGGGGCGTTGCAAAGTCCAAATGGCATGCGTTTGTAAGCAAAAGTACCATAAGGGCACGTAAATGTGGTTTTCTCTTGATCTTCGGGTGCTATTGGAATTTGAAAATATCCGGAAAATCCATCTAGAAAACAATAGTAACTATTTCCGGCTAATCTTTCCAACATTTGATCTATGAAAGGTAAGGGAAAGTGATCTTTTCTGGTGGCGTCATTTAATTTTCTATAATCAATACATACACGCCATCCTGTTACAGTCCTAGTAGGAATAAGCTCATTTTTCTCATTTGTAATGACAGTCATGCCACCCTTCTTAGGCACGCATTGAACTGGGCTTACCCATGGACTATCAGAGATTGGATAAATTAGACCTGCGTCTAGCAGTTTAATAATCTCTTTCTTAACTACATCTTGCATATTAGGATTTAGTCTTCGTTGGCGTTGCACATACGTTTTATGACCTTCTTCCATAAGGATTTTATGTGTGCAATATGAAGGACTTATTCCTTTAATATCATGAATCTTCCATGCAATGGCTGGTTTATGGGCTTTCAACACAGAAATGAGTTGTGATTTCTCATTTTCAGTAAGAGAAGACGATATTATTACAGGTAATTCAGATTCACCATGTAAATAAGCGTATTCCAAATGGTTTGGAAGTGGCTTTAACTCTAATTTCGGAGGTTCTTCTATCGATGATTTGTATCGATATCTGTCTTCTTCTTTTAGCATTTGAATTTCTTCTGTTGTTGGTTCATATCCATTAGCTATAAGTGTAGCTAACATTTCAGCTTCATCAATTGGTTCATTACCTTCTCCTAAAGAACATTCTCCTGTTCCTTGTAATTCTGGAAATTCTTCTAATAATTCTGCATGTGCATCTATAGTTTGAATATAATAACATGTATCATCTGCAGATTGTGGTTGTTGCATTGCTTTATCAACTGAAAAGGTAACACTCTCGTCCTCTATACTTAGGGTCAGTTTCTTATCGAACACGTCTATCATTGCTTTAGCCGTGTTTAAGAATGGTCTTCCTAATATGAGAGGAACTTGAGAATCTTCTTCCATGTCCAAAACAACAAAATCTACTGGAAATACTAAATTACCAACTTTAACTAGCATGTTCTCCATTATCCCTCTAGGATATTTTATTGATCTATCGGCTAGTTGTATGCTTATTCTGGTTGGTTTCAATTCTCCAAGGTCTAGTTTAGCGTATAGTGAATACGGCATTAGATTTATACTAGCACCTAAGTCTGCCAATGCTTCTATTGAACTAAGACTACCCAGAAAACATGGAATTGTGAAACTTCCTGGATCAGATAGTTTTTTTGGTATCTTATTCAACAGTACTGCTGAACAATTAGCATTCATAGTAACAGTCGAGAGTTCTTCCATTTTCTTTCTATTTGAGATTAGATCTTTCAAGAATTTAGCATATCTAGGCATTCCTGAAATCACATCAATGAAAGGAAGATTTACATTTATCTGTTTAAACATATCCAAGAATTTGGATTGCTCGGCTTCAAGCTTCTCTTTCTTCATTTTACTCGGATAAGGAAGTGGTGGTTGATATGGTTTAACATAAGGTTTATCCTTAACTATGTTATCTTCATTAACCTTTTCAACTACCGGTTCTTTTTCCTTATCTTGATCAGGTTGTGGTTCTTGTGGAGTAGGAATAGTTTCATCAGAAGTTACAGGTATTTCCGGTGGTTTAAGTGTTGTACCACTTCTTGTGGTAATGGCTTTAGCTGTTTCATTCAACGGTTAGCATTTGTATCACTAGGTAGACTTCCCGGTTTTCTTTCACCTATTAACCTTGCTAGGTTACTTACTTCTTGTTCCAGATTTTGAATAGAAGCTTGTTGATTTCTAAATGCTTGAGCATTTTGTTCATTGGTTTGTTTTTGAGATGTGAAAAACTGCGTTTGAGTTTCAACTAGCTTCGTCATCATATCTTCTAAATTCGGCTTTTTATCATCGGTTTGTTGTGGTGGTTTGTTTTGAAAATTTGGTCTTTGCTGATTGTAAGTATTATTGGATACTTGTTGATTACTAGGACCTTGTTGGTTGTTGTATGGAATATTTCGGTTATAATTCTGGTTTTGATTGTAAATCGGTCTTGGCGGTTGATAATTATTCTGATAATTATTTCCAGGCCTTTGGTTTATGTATGAAATATTCTCTCTTTGTTCCATTGTTAATTCAATACTGAGACAATCTTTTGTCAAATGTGGTCCTCCACACTGCTCACAACTAATTCGTATTGAGTGAATATCTTTAGTCATCTTTTCCATTCGTCTCTCCACAGCATCTATCTTTGCGGAAATGGAATCTAAGTCATGGCTAGAATCGGCTCTAGCTGCTTTAGATGATCTAACGATATCTTTTTCTTGGTGCCACTCATGTGAGTGGGAAGCAGTATTATCAATAATTTTGTAAGCATCAGTTTCGGTTTTCTTCATAATAGAACCACCAGCTGCTATATCTATGTCTTTCCTTGTAGTGATGTCGCATCCTTGGTAGAATATTTGTACTATTTGACAGGTGTCTAAACCATGTTGCGGACATCCTCTTAACAACTTTCCATATCTTGTCCATGCCTCATATAGAGTTTCATTTGGCTTCTGTGTGAACGTAACAATTTCTGCTTGAAGTCTTACGGCTTTAGATGCAGGAAAGAATTGTTTAAGAAATTTGTCAACTAAAACATCCCATGTATCAATCGCCCCTTCAGGTAACGATTCCAACCAATCTTTGGCTTCTCCCTTTAAAGTCCAAGGAAATAACATGAGATATATCTGTTCATCCTCAACTTCTCGGATTTTAAATAGTGTGCAGATCCTATTAAAGGTACGTAGATGTTCATTTGGATCTTCCTTCGGCGCACCACTAAATTGGCATTGATTAGTCACCATGTGTAGAATTTGTCCTTTGATTTCATAATCTGGCGCATTAATGTCTGGATGAGTAATTGCGTGACCTTGGCCAGTGCGTTTAGCTCTCATTCGGTCTTCCATACTTAGAGGTTCTAGATTTTCCATAATTGAATTTGTTGAATCGGTATCACTAGATGATTCTGATTTAATGGTTCGTTCCTCAACAATCTCTGTTTGAATGATTGGTGGCTCCGGAGGAAAGTTTAATGGTTCAGGATCTACGAACCGTTCCTGAATATTCTCCGGATTCTCAATTGTGAGGTCGGTTTCAAAAAATGGATTATCGGAAATTTGAACTGAAGTACTTGGTTGACTGGATGACGATTCTAAAGAGAAATCAACGGCGGTTATATTTGCTAAATGTCTTGATCTAGTTACAGGTGGTGAACGTACAAAAGGTGGTGAACGTCTTGCTCGGTGCATTAACAGAATATCCTATTAGTTATAAAAATAATAAGAAAAACTTATATAAGCTATCCAATTAATAGACTTTTCTGATTTTGCCCACGTTTCGAATAGCCAAAAGATGCAGCAGAGGGGCGGGATTCGTTTGGTCTCAATATAATTGAGGACTGTTTGGCTCCAATAACCCGGTCCACGTACAAATCCAACTATTACTACGAACCAGAAAAATGTCAACGTCTATTAACTTAACCACTTAGATAATTTTCCTTTTCGTTTAAGAAATATTAGATAAGAAGTAGATAAAATTCTATGTCCTATAACTAGAATGACGAGAAATAAGGAAGAAATAGATTGCGCGTCGAAAAGTGTCGAAAAATGAAAAAGGCGAAGAGTGGCTTGTAAGACTTAAAAACACGCGATTAATCCAACCTTATAACTATCACTATCTTAAAATTAAAACTACAAATAGAGATCACTAATTGGAATTGTAATTGATACATAGGTAAACGGCGTCGAAAGATAAATAAAAATAAGAAAGTAGCACGAAAAATAGCGTCGCAAAATTTTAAGGCACCTAAATCTTAGTCTAAAGAAAAAGCACTTAAGGGATTTTACGGCAAAGCCTAAAAATTCTAGAAGTAAAAATAAATACTAAGGCAAAAACTATACTTAATACTAAAAGTTGTAACTAGATTCTAAAAATCTAAAGGTAATAAAACTTAAATTTTTTTTTTTTTTTTTAAATTTTTTTTTTTTTTTTTTAAATTTTTTTTTTAGTACAATACTTACAACTAATAAAAAGAAAATATTACGGAGTAGGCAAAAATGGGTTGGCAGAATCTTTATTTGAATGCTTTGAACTTGTAAATCACATGGGGTTGAATATTGGTTTTTGTGTGTGATTCATTGAATTTTGTGTAGGTAGTCACAAGTCCCAGTGAACTAGCTAGCCTACTGATCCTATCACTCTTTTATTTTTATTTTTATTTTAATTTTTTTTTACGGTAGATTTTTGGGAGTAGTTGGCCATAGGGTGTCACCAAATTGTACGAATTTAAATGTAGACAATTTAAAGAATTAGAAATCAAAAATTGTCACCAAATTGCTTCTTACTTGCTTTCTACTTTATGTTGGCCGAGATAACCCACAATTGGAACAAGCCAATTGAAATCCCTTTTTGTGATTTTTTTTTTTAGAAACAACCAATTATTGGTTTAAAATATTGTTTGATTGAATAACTACAAACAGTGGCGGAACTTGACTCCGACTCGAGATGGGGCGAAACTAATTGAATGGGGTAAAAAAAACTAATCGAAGGGGGGGCAAACACAAAAAAAAACCTTATTTTTTCGTAAAATTTTTTTTTTTTTTTAGTGTAATTTTTTTTTTTTTTTTTTTTTAAAAAACGAGATTTTTTTTTTCTTTTTTAAATTTTTTTTTTTTTTTTTTTTTTAGATATATCTTAAAATAAGGTAACTAGTTGTCTAGATTCCATTTTTTTATATAGCGTTTCGCTTCGGCGCTCCCCGGCAGCGGCGCCAAAAATACTTGATGTCGTAGGGGGTGTATACAAAATAGTATTATTTTTAGTGCGAAATACTATTAAATATGCTACAATTTTACACAAGTTATTTATTTATTTATCGAGTGGATATACTTAAACCTTGCTACAACACTTATAGGCAGTGTACCTAATCGTATTATAGTATAGTTTTTAGTAAGTCCGGTTCGTTCCACAGGGAGCTCGTGAAGTATAACACTATATTTTTTTTTACACACAATAATTGTAAAAATACAAATATATATATATATATATATATATATATATATATATATATATATATATATATATATATATATATATATATATATATATATATATATATAAGTAATATTATTATTATTATAAAGGGGGGTTTTTACCGTTTAATGACCGGTTTGTCGATTTTAAAACTTTAGTCGCAGTTAAAACCAAATGTAAAATATTAAAAATAAATACAAGACTTAAATTAAAGCATAAAGTAAATAACGATAATGAAATTGCGAATAATAAAAGTGCGATAAAATAAACTTGCGATAATTAAAAAGTACGATAATTAAAAGTGCAATTAAATACAATAACAATAAAAATGATAATTAGAAGTGCAATTAAATATAAAATAAAGGAAATTAAATATGAAATAAAAGAATTATGCTTATTTAAACTTCCGTAATCATGATGTTTGACGTGTTGATTTTAATTTTATGCCCATGGGTTAATTGTCCTTTGTCCTGAATTATTTAATATGTCCGTTTGGTTTTTGTCCATAACAGTCCATCAGTCATAAATATAAAGTGCGAGTGTCCTCATCAAATTATTCTTATACCCGAAGTTAAATATTCCAACTAATTGGGGACTTAAACTGTAACAAGATTTTAATACTTCGTTTAATAATTACACCAGGATGTCGACTGAGTGTAACCCAAGGTTTTAATATTTTGTTATCAATTATACCAAGTGTCCTTGTACATAATTTCACCCCTGTTTTAATTATTCTAGTGGCTATTAATCCATTACCGTGTCCGGTTAAATGAACGATTATTCGTACATATAAATACCCCGCCCATCGTGTCCGATTGAGTGTATATGGTAATTTATAGGGACGCCCAATTGTAAATCTTTATATTAACATTAACAAACTATCATTTAGTTAAACAAATATAAAGCCCATTAATAGCCCATAGTCTAATTTCCACAAGTGTCGTTCTTTTGTCCAAACCCCAATTATGGTACAAAGCCCAATTACCCAATTTTAGTAATTAGTCCAACATCATGATTACTTCGTTTTAAATAAGCATAATAATAACTTAGCTACGAGACATTAATGTAAAAAGGTTGAACATAACTTACAATGATTAAAAATAGCGTAGCGTTACACGGACAGAATTTCGACTTACACACTCAAACGATCTCTATCATAAATCTTATTATTATCATAATTTAAAATTAAAATTAAGATTATTGTTATATCTTATTAAGTTAACATTATGATAGAGATATAGAATATAGATATTGGATATTAGATATAGATATTTGATCGATATATAGATAAAAAGAGGATAGAAAAAGGTCTCCGTAAAATACATCGACAATCATCGCCGGCAAAATATGAAATTGAATTTTCATTTACGACCCCTGAACTATGCTCAATTAACAACTTTTTATTATTTAATATTATTCTTATTATGAATTATTTAAATATTATATTTTATTCTTGTGCATAGTTGACTCGTAATTTTTACACCGTTGCGTCGAGCGCTGAAAGTTGGTTCATGCCCCGGTTCCGGATTTTCGAACGTCCTTTCGTACAATTTTATATTGTGTACTTTGCGTTTTGTAACTTGTACTCTTGTCATTTTTAGACGTTCTTTATCAATAATTTGAACCTTTTTAATTGAATCTTGTACTTTTTAGCTTTTTGGACCTTTCTGTCTTCAATTCGTCGTTTTCGCCTTTTTTCTTCGCACTTATTTAATATAAACGAATATTACTTGAAAATGGAACAATTGCAACTAAAATCTTGTCTTTCTTGGGGGATAATGCAATGAAATATGTGTTCATTTTTAGCCTTATCAATGACTGAGTGTTTGCTTTGTTCACTTTTTTATTTTAAGTTTGTTTAGACTTTTATAGTTTGTTTAGTTATGGACTAAAGAAACATTTTATTATCTAATAGGTGTTTTGAATAGGATGTTTGTGAATTGGTTCGTTGTGTCCTTAAGTTATTTATTTGTAATATGTGTTGTGAATTGTGAAAAGGATGGTTGTGAATTGTGAATAGAATGGTTCTCTTATTTTTATTTGTAATATGTGTTGTGAATTTGGTGTCAAAATGTTATAGTAGCAGTGAGTCAGGTAGTTGTCATGGACTATTTTTACAGGTGTCAAAATGGGTTATAAGAAACGGGACATATTTTTTTAAACCCACTTTGTCAAAATGGGTTCCAGATGCAAAGTTTAATGTTTATAGGTTTTGGTATAACTTATTTGGCATTTGTATTATTTTGGAAAAGTGAATCTGGGATGTACATTAATAATCCCTCCTAGGTTGTTTTTGGTCATTTTGTAGTTGTCATGTAAGTTTGAACAATCCTTATGCAAGTTTTGAACCAATATTACACCAATAGTCTCACAATGCTGATATCTCAAAATTTCATTATTTACTTCTATGCAAGTTTGAACATTTGCTGTTAAACAAAGGCAAAATAAAGAATCTCGTGGACCAGTGGAGCCGCAAATACTCAATCCATTGACTTTGTAATTTACACGTCTCTAACTTCCTGTTATATTATGTCTTCAGGTTGGACATGACTTTTTTGTCCATGTATTTTGTTTGGGCGCAATTATGAAAACTTGAGAGATGATTATGGCTCTTCAACCACTCCATGTGTTCTTCATGCAATTTTCATTGAGGGTGGTTTGGCAGTTGCTGCAACAACAGCAGCATTGCATGGGTTTATTGACCCGAGAACATCGTTTCTCATTTGTGAAGGAGTTTTGTTTGGTTGGTGGACGTGTGGAATATACACTGGCATTGTTCGACAAATGTTACAGAAGAAATATCATCTTAAGGTATTTTTTTGTGCTTTTCTGCGGCTGTTACATTTTTTCATTTTAATTATTGAAGAACGATCTTTAAGGACACCCTCTATAATTGCATGGGTCCTAGATGGTTGGATGACATGAGTGAAAAAGGGTTTTGTTTTGTTTTGTTTTTATCATTATTTTGTATTATATTATTAAGGCTTTTAAACAGGCCAAATCGGTCCGGGCTAATAACGATTGCAAATAATTAAATACTCCAAGAGATTGTTTGCATTAAAAATAGACTATGAGTGGTTTTTAAGTTTTAACCCTTACTACCCGTTCTCATTTACATAAATAAAATTCATAAGTATGTGACTTAAAGGTGATAAAATCAAACCTTTTCATAAATAATGTCAGTTTTGATTTAGTTATCGAAAAATGGGTAGGTTTAATACTTTAATATATATGATAAAATTTTTGTTACCATCTCCAACGCATCAAGTTTTTTACGAAGTTCAAGAGAAAAGGAACCAATATGCTGGCAGGTTAATCCAACCTAAGTCGACCCATACTATCATTAAGAAAGCCCGTTTGTTCTGAGCCAAACCCGTTACCTTGGGCCAATAACGATGTATAATTGGCTAATTGTAGTCTTTCAAGTTACGATATGTCCGTTTGATTGTTTGTACATTCAGAACTCACCATGTGATCCGTGCTTGGTGCACTGCTACATGCATTGGTGTGCATTATGTCAAGAACACAGGAAAATGAAAGGACGTTTATCTGATAACTTTGTGATGCCAATGACCCTGGTTGCCACTTCAGTCTTTGTGTTTTTGGTGAAATTTTGAACAATCCTTATACAACAATCCTTAGAACAACTTGAATGCATTGGTTCAATGAAAACATTGTTTGTTTTAATATCAAGTATGATATGATGTTTTATATCGATGTTGTTTCGTTATTTTTGATAAGTTCGTTAACATTTTATATTTAGTCTTATTAGGACCCGCCGTGCAACGCACGGGCTCTTAAAGGCTAGTAACTACATATAAATCTATTTTCATTTGTCTACATGTCATTCAACCGATGAATTAAGGGCCACTTAGGAGAGAATGCATACTCACATAAAATCTATACATACACCAAATTTGTTGCTATTCCATTTTATCTCACAAAAAACCTATACATATATATACATACACCACCTCATCATCCGGCCCAACATGTTTAAATCAGTTTCAAATTTCAATTTTTAGTGGCTTTTTATGACACACCATCTGATAAGTACACACATCTACCAATAAATTTCAATTTTTGTTTGTAGGTTTTAAAAATTTGAAATTTGAAATAAAAGATTTCAAATTGTAGATCTCTAAACTCAACTCAGTTTTGTATTTTCCAATCTCTCTCTTCCTCATATTCTGTCTGTCAACTATATTTTGCCGCATTTTCAGGTAATCACAGGTTTTAATTTTCTCTCTTCTCTGTTTATTATCTGCGATGTTGCTGCTTTACAAATTGTTTCTCTTTTAAGTTAGCTCCGAAACGACGATTTCTCCGATCAATTCACAGGTTAGCTCATTATTTCTTCCATCAGTTATTATATTTATTATTAAATTATGAGTATGATATTAGCTAATTATCTTTATTCACTCTTATATTCTGCTAATATTATGGAATCACGACTTCTAATCATTAACCACGTCTCCTTTTCGTTTGTTTATTAATTTTTCTGCCGTTACGCCAAATTAGGGTTTTTGTTTTTTCGTTTGGCTAGATGGTAAATTAGGGTTTTTATGTTTCAAATCAAGGTTTTATTTTGTAATTGCTGCTTAGAGGAAAAGGATATGCTTCTATATGTTTCTCTATTTTTGATTTGATATTTATGCATGTTTGTAGTGGTTAGTGCTCTGGATTCCAAATTTAGTGTTGTCAGCTGTTGCTGAATTATGTTACTTAAATTGTCCGTGAAGTTGCTGATATTAGGAATTGCATTCAATTTTATTGATTGTTGATATTATAACTGAATGCAGCAGCAACGCTGGATAACTATCCTGGTCAAAACTTGCTCGTGGCCCCATCACAAATGGGGTCATCAAGGTTAAATGTAAGGATGCCTCAATCACCATCTAGCTCTGGCATTTTCTTTGAAGGAGATGAACAGTCTCATGCTTTAAGAAGTCCTTATTTGAGTTCTTATGGAAATATGTATTCTAATATGGTTCCCTGTTTCTGGGGGCACAGTCAATGGTAATTCAGGGCCGGGCTCATTAATCACAGATGCTAACTCAGGACTTTACTCCTACTAATAATGAAGGTATTTTTACTCCTACTTATAATAAACCAATCGTTCAATTTTTGTATTTAATCAATATGGTTTTTTGCTTGATGCCAATTTGATTACTATATTTCAAGTTTTTATAAAATCTATTATGGAAAAGCTCGGTGAGTGTTTTATGCTATAAAGTGTTCACTGTATCAAGGTGACTATTATCATTATATCAATCTGTTCGAATCTTTTCGTTATTGTAGATTATGCCATCTCACCGGATACTGTCATTGTTGGTGATAGTGGCTGCCCGATTTTACATAGCAATGATAAGTCTTGGTGCACAACATTTTCGGAAGAATACACTTCTTCGGCTTTTGCGTTGGTATTTGTAGTGGACAGAAATAAACCTGCTCCTAAGTCCAAAATTCTACTTCTATCAAATTTACTTTTCATATCATTACAGTGTGAAACTACATTTTTTCACTCCAATGTTTGCAGAAAACACTACATTATTGTGGTTTGATGATTAGTCATACCATAATTTCAAAGTGTTTTTTTTTTTTTTTTTTTGCCGTATATATGATGAGTATATGTTTTAATTAAAGTTTTTTTTATGTATATGTTTAAATTAAAGTTCTTTTGGTGTATATACGAGTGAAATGTATTACGAGTATCTTATTTGCTATTTTCAATTATCTATAATACTTTTAGTGTACACATTGCCACATTGTTGGAACTGAAAAAATATAATGTAGGTGTATCCAAAAGGATTCATCTTTTACACTAAAACAGTGTGTTAACCTATTGTTTGAACTGTGAACATTGGTGATGCTGTGTTCTACCTTTGTGTAAATAATTACAGTGTATCTTTATTTGTTTTTTTAGAAGTTGAATCCTCAAAAAATCTGCAATAATTTTTTGAGCAGGTGTGGGTGAAACTCATTTTCATGCTGTATTATCAAATGGGTTCTCACCCATTGGCCCAAAATACAAGGCGGCATCTGTCAGAGAGATTTAATGACTTGGCTCACTGCAATAAGAGAAGGGTCACATGAGAATATTGATGGTGAAACTATAATGAATCAAGTTTAGACGAGGTATGCTACTCTTCATTCTAAGATTTTAATTAATGTGTATAAACAATGGCATTCTACAACTGTTTTTTTTTTTTTTTTTTTAATTTCTTTTTTTCATTTGACCAATATTATGACAGTAAAATTAATATAATGATCGTTATTTAAACAACTTTCATACCAAAGTACTTAATACATTCATGTGATTTTCATGTTATATATTCACAGATATAGCAATACGCAACCATGAGCTCTGAGTAAGTGTTGTTTTGATTGTTCGATGTCTAGACTTTTTATAAATAGTTAAATTTTGATATCTATTCAGAGTGTACAACTGGATGGGTCATGTAAGGTTCGTAACAGGTTGAAATGGTTTTTGTTTTTGTAGGATTGACTGGGTTTGGTTGACCTACCCATTTAGATGTGGTCGTTTATTGAGGTACTTTTTTCAGCAGTTTTCGAATACATATGCTCGATGTAACAACATTATACAGCTTACTTTCAGGTTACTTATGTTTTGGAATGAGCGGGTTTGGTGGGTTGTGTAACATGTTTTAACGGTCAATCTTATGCTACAAAATATTTGCATATGATAGTAATATAATTTGTGGACAGAAGGTGTTTCGTGCCAGCATAGCGAAACAAAGATCTATTTATCTGATCTGTTACTACATGAGCTGTTTGTTGTACGCTGCCATTGAAAAACTAACAATGCATGTATCGAGCTATACATGAAGTTTGAAGGATTTAGTTGACCACCAATGTTCCAATCATTCCCAGGTACTAAACTTTTAACTTCTGTATTAGTCTTTTTGCATGAAAAATTACCTGGTGGTTCTGAAGGATGTCGTTATTGTAATAAAAGTGTAGGTGGAGTTTGACTTCTACGAAATTGTGTGAGGATTTGGGAGTGGGAGTTTGGAAGCAGTACACCGAGGACTACAAATGTGAATGCCTCCCGATGTTGCCAAGCCATTGTGGAGTTTTCATAAAGTTTCTCAAAAGGTATGACTAATTCAGATTTCATGTGTTGGGTTTGTTACTATGATTAAGAATCCATTCATCTACGATGAATTTTTTAATTTGATTAACAAGGGATGATTTTCATTCATCTACCATGAGTTTGTCATTTTTTTTTTAATTCAGTTACGAAATTCACAAATAATTATGAACATGTATTTTTAACAACCATAAGAATGCCTTTTAGAATTTGAAGATTGCTTAATATCTCAATCTCAAGAGAACAATAGATGTAGTTTATAAGTCAGTGAAAATATGGGAAAAGAGGATTGTTTTATTACTCCGTGACTAAACAAAGCAGCCATTGAAAAGAATACAAATCTGTTTTTGTATTTTCAATTTTAATTTTCTTTGCAGATTACAGCCTCAACGGTTAGATCTCTCAAATCTTTTGTGGTGTTACCTGAATGATATCATAGAGTTTTTAGTTTATGTTGGTTCATTCAATAAGTAATCACAATCCATAGATGCTTATGCTATAAACACGTTACTATTTTGTTGAACGAATGTACTCTTTTACTACTTTTTTGATAGTAAAAAATTTCAATATATGCCATATAGAAGAGTACTTTGTATAATAGTTAAATTATACAGCATAGGGTTGGTGATACTAGGGTGAGAACAAATGTTTGTACGCTTTCATTTAAGAAATATCTTGCTAACATTTTTATAATTGATTTGTTAAGTGTTCACTTTTGTTGTTATTTTCAAGTGATTTAATGTTGTTATTTTCAAGTAATTTAATGTTTTTTAGTTGGATTGTTTTAAAGTAATTTATGTTTTGTGAAATATGGTTCTTCAACTAATGTATTTGATGATGCATTTTACTTACATATTAATCGTTGTTTTTATCTTTGTGTTTCTGACATTTTATTGTTTGAAAATTAGGAATTTTGATTTGAAGATTGTGGACGAAAATTTGTTTCAATTCACATATACCACTCAAAGCAATTTCATCCAGAAGATATGACAAGGTGAATAGATCAAAAGAATTGCATAATAACTGGAGCTAATTCTGGGATCGGTTATGCTACATTAAAACTGCACATGGCCTTGCATCGAGGTGCTTTCACTTTTCAACGATTCATGATTTTGTGTGGTTTGTAGTCAAGTTTAACTTTTAAGAGTACAATCTACGTAAATGAGATTATAACCTTTAAGGTTTGGTTAATCATATTGTGTTCTATGTTCTGAACAATCCTATGCTAATGACATGTTAGTTTTTTCACAGGCTCTTTTAAAAATAGTCGCTCAATAATATCAATTCCTAAAACTAATATTAGAGTCTAACCTCCACATCATCTACTACATATTGGTTTTATGATGCATTCATTTTTCCTTGTGGATGCTTTCAGAATGTTACTCTTAGACTTCCACCGGAACAACTACATCTATTGATAATCATTGGATAATTACCATTCTGTAACATGATATAACCTTTGAGATTATTAGGCGCATTTCTTGAGTTTTCAACAATTCATAAGTTTGAGTTGTGTATTGGATGAATGTATTAAAACTACAACATATGTTTCAAATTGCATAATAGTACGGTTTTAGAAATTTAGACACATTTCTTGATTGGCACATAGATGTTCTTTGATGACAACTATAACATTTTCAATTCTTATGATTTATATACTTTTGATACTGCCATTATCATTCGGCAAGGAATCAAGACAAAAAATTGTTTATAAAGCTGTTGTAGTAATTTACATTTTTCCTCCTATTAGTAATTAGATTCTGAATGAGTAATTTGTGCATTTATAAGTTAAATTTGTCTAATATTTTTTTTCAGTTCTTCTTGCGAACGATTGTTGTTGCAGGTGTAATCTTTGCCTACTTTTTTCCTTTTTGGACGAGTTTTCATGGGGTATGCTACACCCTCTTTATTCCACGAAGGTATGATTCATTGTTTAGTTCGTCTTTTGTTTTTCTTTTTCCTGTTCATAGTTGGTTTGCTTTTGCATTTTTTGAATATGAGGTTAACAATAGGTTTTTGTTTTACACCTTATGGGGAAAATTCGCAATAAGCTTTGTTGCACGGGTTCCATCATGCAGCTCATTTATAATTTAAGCTTTCAAGACTACCCAATAGAACATATAAAGTTTAGATGTCTTTTTTTAAACTTTATGTAACATATTAGTGTTTGGGATTGAAATTTATGAATGATTGAAAATTCTTATTCTTCTCATTTTTATGAAATCTATCAACTATAATCTCTTTTTTAAATATGCTTCATTCTTATGAGATATATGAACTATAATCTATGCTTTAATGTCATGTTAATATTTATACATTCTTAATCTTTGCAATCACAATATTATCAAGAATGGGCAATTCTTCTCTAACTAATTAAGTAGTTAACATCATTAATGATAGAATGATGGAGTTTTTGCAAAACTTAATCGTTCCACAACATTTAAAAATTAGTTATTTTTTAGTTACAAACAAATCAAACCTTATATCAATTTATTTTTACTCTCTAATGTTTACATCATTTATACACAATAATATTAAAACCACCGTGCAACGCACGGGCTCTAAAAATGTTGTGATCAAAGAAGTCTTGCAACACTTATAGACTTAAGTTTAGAAAATGTTTTTAATATATTTGGTTTTTATGACATCTATTAACTATAATGTATGTTTAATGTTACACGAATTAATGAGTTATCTACAATCATTAATCATATAATAATCGAACAATGTAAAAAAAATATTGGTTCGACAAATTAAAATAAAATTATTTGGTGATTAAAAAAATATATTTGTATTTGTATCTGTATCTGTATTTGAGATTTGAACATCATTGAAATATAATGTATGTTTAATGTTTCTTTTGTTAAAAATTAGTACTATGTTTCATTTTTATGAGATCATTTAACTCTTAATTACATATCATTACTTCTAAATGTTTGTATTCACATTTTTAGAAACAACTAACAATTGTGACTCGAATAAATGAACTATATAAAATCATGTATCATATAATAATCGAACAACGTACAAATAAGAATTGTTCGACAAATTAAAATTATATTATTTTTGATTCAAAAAAAATATATTTTTATTTGTTGTAAGTTGATACTAATTTAATAAAAAATCATTTATAGTAAAGTATATTATATTCCCCGTGCATCGCACGGGCTCAAAAATCCAGTATATATATATATATATATATATATATATATATATATATATATATATATATATATATATATATATATATATATATATATATATATATATATATATATATATATATATTACAAAAAAAAAAAAACTTCATTTCACGTAGATAATTTATTTTAAAGTATGATATCTATATCTATTATTTTTTTAAAACAAAAACTCACACACCCTACACCTATTAAATTAATTCACTAGTGTGTCCACAACGAGGATGAACCCTCGACATTTTTTTTATTGAAAGGCTCATCGAATACCGTTAGATTCTAAGCCCTTTGATAATATATGTGATGTCCCCTTCGTGGCCAAGAAAGATCAAGATTAAATAACACGAATCAGATAAACAAAAGCTCACAGCTTTTTTTTATTTCAACGAAATTAAATATCAAAAACTAAGTTTGAAACGTGCTGGTAACAGAACATAAATAGGAAACTAATCCCTTATTCAACGGGAATTCAAAACTAGATAAACATGAAAAGAAAAGTTGTTGTAGAACAAGTCCAACTCTGTGCACTCTTATCCAAAGTCTGCCTTGAGCCCAAAATTACAATTAACCAAAAAGTCTCCAAATGTTATCGGGCCTGTTGGGTCAGCGCCACTTCTGTTGTCATCCTTGAATCTGCCATTATCCACAAGCCCATTAGCCTTCCTTCCCGAGTCTACATCATCCTCCCCCCTTCGGAAAGACTCGTCCTCGAGGCTACATCGTTGTCACCAACATAAGGAGATAAGTCAGCAACATTAAAGGTGGCCGATACGTTATAATGACCCGGGTGATCGATCTTATAGGCGTTGTCATTTATACGCTCCACAACACGAAAAGGACCATCTGCTCGAGGCTTCAACTTACCAAACCGACCCGCGGGGAACCGTTCTTTACGTAAATGAATCCATACTAAATCCCCCACCTTGTAAACAACCCGCTTGCGATGCTGATTTGCACGCCTCTGATAGACTTGAGTTTGTTGCGTAAGACGATCACGAACACGCCTATGCAATGCTTTAAATTCCTCAGCCCAATCTAAACCAGCTTCGTCTTCTTGAGTAGCGATGGGTCGAGGTAACATGTCCAATGGGGTGAGAGGGTTAGTACCATAGACAATCTGAAATGGACTGCAGCCCGTGGTTCGATTAACTGAGCTATTAAACGCAAACTTAGCCGGAGGTAACACAAGATCCCACTGTGTCGGACGCTCACCCACCAAACTACGCAAAAGATTACCAAGGCTACGACTAATGACCTCGGTTTTCCCATCCGTTTGTGGGTGGTGCGAGCTACTAAATTGGAGCTTAGAACCAACACGCGCCCACAAAGTCCTCCAAAAATGACTTACAAACTTGACGTCGCGATCAGATGTTATTGTCATTGGTACCCATGTAGGCGAACAATTTCGGCAAAATATAACCGAGCAACCTGACTAGCATCAAATGTCTTTGCACAAGGCAAAAAGTGTGCCATTTTTGAAAATCTATCAACGACCACTATTACCGAGTCTTTGTGTCGAGCAGTACGAGGTAACCCGAGTACAAAGTCTAGACTAACATCCTGCCAAGGCGCATTTGGTACTGGCAACGGAGTATACAGGCCTGTATTGCTCACATGTGTCTTAGCTATATGGCACGTACGACAGCGAGACATAACTTTGTTTACATCATGTACCATACGAGGCCAATAGAACCTACTGTTGACCAATGATAAAGTCTTATTCATCCCAAAATGACCTGCCATTCCACCAGCGTGACTTTCTAAAATTATCGAATCTCGGAGGGAACTGTTAGGAACACACAATCTGGAACCCCGAAAAAGAAAACCCTCTTGCAGCGAATATGAACCAAATGGAGTAACGTGACACTTGAGCCAAATATCTTTGAAATCGGTGTCATCAGAATACAAGGACTTCCACGTGTCAAATCCCATAATCTTAACATGGAGAGTGGAGAGTAGTAAGTGGCGGCGGCTTAATGCATCCGCAACCTGATTATGCTTGCCTGCTTTATGTTTAATAACAAACGAATACGACTGTAGTACCTCCACCCAACGAGCATGTCTCGGGCTCAACTTATGTTGTCCATGTATGTACTTCAATGATTCGTGATCAGAAAACAATACGAATTCTGCAGGCAGAAGATAATGTCGCCACGTTTCAAGACACCTCACAATAGCATAGAATTCGCGATCATAAGTAGAGTAGCGCCGACGAACATCGTTCAACTTTTCACTAAAAAATGCTACCGGCCGTTTATTTTGACTCAACACGCCACCAATACCTACACCTGAAGCATCACATTCAACTTGAAAAACGTCAGTAAAATTTGGTAAAGCGAGTACAGGTGCTTGTGTTACCTTTGCCTTCAAATCATTAAACGCTTGAGTGGCGGATGGTGTCCATGAAAAAGAACCTCCCTTCATGCACTCTGTAACAGGTGCTACAACGCTACTAAAATTCCGTATAAAACGACGGTAGAAGGAGGCGAGGCCATGGAAACTTCGAACCTCGTGAAGGTTCGTGGGTAAAGGCCAATTAAGAATAGCCTCTATTTTCGCAGGGTCCATTCGAATTCCATGATTTACAATGATATACCCCAAAAAGGTGACCTCTGATGTAAGAAAATGACATTTAGCACCATTTGCATAAAGCTGTTGCTCCCTTAAAACAGTAAATACTTGATGAAGATGAGCCAAGTGTTGGTCAGTGGACAAGCTATATACAAGTATATCGTCAAAATAAACAACCACAAACTTGCCAATGAAATTGAGGAATACCTGATTCATTAAACGCATAAACGTGCTAGGTGCGTTCGAGAGTCCGAAAGGCATGACCATCCATTCGTAAAGCCCATCACGTGTTTTGAATGCTGTTTTCCACTCATCCCCCGACCTCATACGAATTTGATGATATCCGCTCCGCAAGTCAATCTTAGAGAATACAGTCGCACCACTTAGTTGGTCAAGTAGGTCATCAAAGCGAGGAATTGGAAACCGATACTTGACTGTTATTTTGTTCACTGCACGGCTATCGATGCACATTCTGAATTTGCCTCCTGGTTTCGGCACTAGCAAAGCTGGAACAGCACATGGACTCATACTTTCGCGGATGAGGCCTTTATTCAACAACTCGGTGACTTGTCTTTCAAGTTCAGCGTATTCCGTGGTGTTCATCTGATATGCAGGTTTATTCGGAATAGTAGCACCTGGTATAAAATCTATGTGGTGTTGTATCTCACGCATTAAGGGAAGTCCAGGAGGTATTTCAAAAGGAAGCACATCTGCGAATTCTTCCAACAATGGCTTAACTTCAGTGGGAATATGAGTACTTTTTTCGTTCTCTTCCTCCACAAGCAATGCGAATATCAGCGGGCTGTGAGTGCAGTTTCGCACCGCTGTAAGCACTTCACTTTTGTTAAGAAAAAATGACGAGTCATCCTCTTTTACAGACCTAACGTCGAGTGGTGCTAACGTGATGTGTACTCCGTCTTTAGTAAAAGAATACGTATTGCGATACCCGTCATGTTTGGTTTTCCTATCGAATTGCCATGGACGTCCCAATAGAATGTGACATGCGTCCATCGGGATAACTTCACACCAAATTTCATCAGTATACCTCTTCCCGATTGAAAATTTTACAAGACATCGTTTATTAACAGTGACATGACTCCCTTTCTTTAACCACGTCAACTTGTAAGGTTCCGGGTGCTCTTCAGATTTCAACCCCAATTTCGTGACCATTTCAGTGGAAACAACATTTTCACAGCTACCTCCATCAATAATTAGGTTACATATTTTCCCATGGAAGGTTACCTTAGTACGAAAAATATTATTGCGAAGCCATGAATGATCATTGGTCAGATCAGGTGCTGTTTTGAGAGCTCGTCGAATGACCAATGCCTCTCCTTTATCCGGATATAATACTTCAGATTCATCCTGTTGGTAAACCGTGTCGTCCTCTTGCTCATCGTCTGTGTCATAAATTGGTGAAGAGAAATCATCCTGTAGCGTCACGGTTCGTTGGTTTGGGCAGTCTCTCCAGTAGTGCCCTAACCCTTGGCATTTAAAACATCTAGGTGTACGCCCATTATTCCCTGGTGTAGATGATTTAGAGGGCTGCTCGGTTTTACTTTTTTCGGGCAGTGTAGGTGAAGGTTTTGTAGCAGGAGTCACACGATTAAACACCACCTTTCCTTTACCTTTACTTTGTTGCTTTTCTACCTTTAACGCAAGCCGACAAACATCATCATAGGTGTAGTAAGGTTGAAGACTTACTACATCCGCGATCTCAGGATTGAGTACACCCAAAAACCTCGCGATAATCTGCTCCTCTTCTTCAGAAATATCGCACCTCATACGCAGCCTGTCGAACTCATGAATCGTTTTTTCGACAGTGAGGCTACCTTGTTTTAAATTATGATAATCAAGAAAAGCTTGTTGACGGTGATTCTCGCATAAAAACTTCCGTTTTAAAAGTTTTTTCATCTTGCTCCAAGTTTCTACCTTTGATTTACGCTCGATAACTCTTTGTTTCTTTACGTGATCCCACCATAAGGACGCGTGTTGCTTGAGTTTGATGGCTACGAGCTTAACCTTCAAATGTTCCGGTATGTCTTTGATGTCGAATACCCTTTCAACTGTACTTAGCCAATCCAGAAATTCATCTGGATGTACCGCACCTGTGAACTCGAGGATCTCTACTTTCATCCCAATACTTCTTAGTGGGTCCTGTTGGTAAGCCCTTCGGTCACTCCTGTAACGATCAGCAAAAGGGTTTATATCCTCCCACTGATCATTAGTTCTTTCCGAATCGTAATCCTCATAGCCTCCACGCTGATTGAATTCCAATTCGGCAATTCGTCTATTCAACCGGTCAATCTCAGCATCCCTAGGATCAACCTCACTGCCTCGGTCGGCGTTTCTGCGAGTTGATGTGCGATAGGATCCTCCACGATACATCTTTTTGGCCGAGACCCTGAACTCTGGATACCAAATGATGTCCCCTTCGTGGCCAAGAAAGATCAAGATTAAATAACACGAATCAGATAAACAAAAGCTCGCAGCTTTTTTTTATTTCAACGAAATTAAATATCAAAAACTAAGTTTGAAACGTGCTGGTAACAAAACATAAATAGGAAACTAATCCCTTATTCAACGGGAATTCAAAACTAGATAAACATGAAAAGAAAAGTTGTTGTAGAACAAGTCCAACTCTGTGCACTCTTATCCAAAGTCTGCCTTGAGCCCAAAATTACAATTAACCAAAAAGTATCCAAATGTTATCGGGCCTGTTGGGTCAGCGCCACTTCTGTTGTCATCCTTGAATCTGCCATTATCCACAAGCCCATTAGCCTTCCTTCCCGAGTCTACATCAATATCAATATGTAGTATATTACATATGTCTAAAATGCGTTTCAAGTGAATAAGTTATTTTCGAAAGGAAAATTGAAGTTAAACTAATACTTTTTAACATGTTCCTTAAATTACATTTAAGATGAAGATTGCAGTGAGTTTGTCGTTGCTTTTGAGTTTCTTATGATTGAATTCGAATTGGATGAAGTTAGGATATGATGTCAAGATCTTAAGTGGTATGCTTAATGTTTTAGATCGTCCAATAGTTTGTTTATCGTTTACTCCCTGTTATTTTGTTTGCATTGGTGTTATTCAATGATTGTTTCAACGATTGAAGTTGTATAATAAGATCCAGATCAACTGTGATGCATAATAATCGATTGTAGGATCTTCTCAACTAGACGATGGTCTTTATCATTTCTTAAAATCTTGTGATATTATTAATTAAAATTCATGTTTTTTGTAAAAAATAAAAAAAGGTTTAGTAAATAAATTTTTTCTCTAATAGCAGAACAGAAATTTTTTTTTTTTCCGAATAAATGGTGCTTAATTCACATGTTAAAAACTTAATTCAGTCAAAAAAGAATAACAATAATAGCATTTGCAACAACATACTGAATTAACAATTAGCGAAAATCCTAACATCCTAACATTCTTGAAACCAAACCATTGAACCATCAAACTAATATTGATTCTATTGAACTAGTCACACTAACAACCAAAGACATCAAAAACTAATACACCAACACAAACAATTGAAAGCAACCAAACAACCAGTTACCATTGAGCCACACAACCCACTTCAAACACTGAAACTTTGTAACCGGGCAAGACTAAAACCAATAGATCAAAACTCGAAACCAACAAGCCCAAAACCCCCTAAGCCTACAACTAAACTAGAACTCATCCACCAGAGTAAAAGTTAAACCACTTACATTATGTCGGGTACCAGAAGATAGCAAAAAGATCCATAACCATCAACCACCACCAAATCCGTCCTCCATGTCTCCTGAGAGTGACCCATCCGAAATACATGCCGTCAGCTAGAAAAAAAGTGAGTTCACTTGAGTAACTCTTGAAACCACCCACAAGGTATATAGTACGAATTGAAGTGGCAATAAAGAAAGGAAACATTGACAATAGGACTAAAGAGAGAGCAAGACAAGACCTTTGCAAAACAGGCATTACTGGAGAAGAAGCAACGCCCAAAACGTAAAAAGAAAGCAGAGAAAGAAAAAAACAATCACCATCACCATCAAACGATGCACTAGGAACACCGAGTTAGGTAGTTGTAGTATTTGTGTACAAGGTACAACATAATAATAAGTATGGGTGTCTCATATATCACAAGAAAAGCCATCGAGTCACCATGTGAATCTTAACCAAGAGAGAGTGGGGTAACATCAAGTCAAGTACATATCTATAATATTCTCCGTCTACTGTTTCGATACGAGGGACCGTAAAAGTAGCTAACTACTATATTAAAAAACCTTCATTTGATTGCTCCATTATCATTCACATAACAATGATAAAAGATGCGCTTTTCCACAATCTCAATCATAATGTTAACTACTCTCCATCATATATGACCAAAGAAACACCCAATATTGGTTGTAACACCCTGTTTTTTTTAAAAAAAAATCGCAGCGGAAGACTGAATTTACATAAATACCCTTAGTTAATTTCAAACATCATTATCACAGATGCTTAGTTAATTACTTCATTACAAACCACAGTTGTTACGTCAAACGACTAGTTACATATTTACAAAAGTTAAGACATCAGAGTTCGTCTTGTCAAACATATCGTAAGCCCGACTCTCGTCCCTACCAACACTAAGATCCAAACCTGCAAGGGTGAAGGTGAGGGGGTTAGCACAATGCTAAGTGAATGGAACTATCAAAAGGTCTAGCATACAGTACCAACTTGTACTCCTACATCAACAACTATATTCAACCACATACAACAAACAACAACTGACAACTACGCTCCAACTAGAGGACCGGCAGCTTGTACGGGCACACGACCACTAGCTGATCAGGCTAGAGTCTACCGATAGACCTTACTACTGAATCTCCAGTATAGTCATCCACACGCAGGTGATGCGTCGTTCAGCACTATACTCAACAAACAGTAGCCAACTGGACCCAACCACAACTAGGTTGACCTCT
The DNA here is from genome assembly GCF_046630445.1 of Rutidosis leptorrhynchoides. Taxonomy (NCBI): domain Eukaryota; kingdom Viridiplantae; phylum Streptophyta; class Magnoliopsida; order Asterales; family Asteraceae; genus Rutidosis; species Rutidosis leptorrhynchoides. The sequence goes on from NC_092339.1 coordinate 283,420,426, forward strand.
CTGAGCTGAACCTAACAGATCTATGTTCCAACAACAACAACAACAACTACTTGTGCTGCTGCTGCTGCTGCTGCTGCTACTACTGCTGCTACTGCTACTGCTACTGCTACTGCTACTGCTACTGCTACTGCTACTGCTACTGCTACTACTACTACTACTACTACTACTACTCCTCCTCTAACTGCGACCAACTTTACAACATAACTACTAAGCATAACAACTAACAACAATATAAACATAGTAGCGCAACTTGCTACTCTATACTACACCAGGAGATAATCTCAATCACCGAATACCAGCAACTACTCAGATTCTCACTACTAAGTCTCGTTCTTGTCTTTATCACCTAAGAACACCATAAACATAGTTAGTTTCTGTTCGTTACCATAAGACTGCACAACATAGCAAATCAGTATCAAAAGCGCCGCTAAAAAGTCTATTCAACACTTATGTATTTTCAGAATTTATATTATGATCATCATAAGTCACGCGGGCAGCATAACAGCTAGAAAACAACCATTAAACAATAACAGTCAGTACTGATCTACATCCGTATGGTTGCAGGTGTAACCGTACGGTTACAAGTCTATCCGTATGGTTACATCATGTATCCGTACGGTTGCACACTCACTGCCCGATCGCACCAACACCACTGCATCCGTACGGTTGCACATGCACCCGTATGGTTGCACAATGTACCCGTGCAGTTGTAGGCTGCAACCGTACGTTTGTGTTCATCGAGCAGCAACAGCAGAAACTGACAGGTTTCGAGCCAAAATCCCCCAAATCTCGATTTCTAAACTTTTTGACACCAAAATCCGTTTAGGAAACATTTATAACACTTATACAAACTTAAACCCCAATGAATTACATCAAAACAACACCCAAATCACTTGATTTTGACCAAAAAAGCCAATTGTACCAAAACCTAACCAAAGACTCATTTAATCTCAGATTACATCATGAAAATGAATGATTCATACCTTGTTATAACCATGAAATCAGTAGCAACTGATTACACAGCACAATTAAACACAAAATCGAGATCTAAGAGATTAGGGTTCTAGAGAGTGAAAGGTTATCAGTTATCTTAAATCTTACGTATCTCGTTAAGTGGCCCTAACGGAGTCCAAATTAAATAAACGAACATGATCGGTGACCCTTATCACAAAGTGGTCTCAACTAACAACCATATAATTATAAATATATAATTATTATAATAACACACAAACACACCCAAGGTCAAAAAGGGTCTTTTCAGCTAGGCCCGGTAATAGGATGTTACAAATCTACCCCCTTAAAGAGATTCCGTCCTCGAAATCGGGTCAAGTATGCTCAACAAAACCGTAAACTCAACTAGTTCTTTCACAATAATTGATTCAAACTAGTAAATCGTCCTTTTAATACCAATCATCTTCCTTCGAACAAGTGCACGGATATGGAATTTCTAACATTTACTCACGTCCGATATAATACAAATTACCACAACGTCCACTGTCAACAACTGGAATCCATAAATCTCCACTGTCAATTCAATGATCCAAGTCAAATTTCACAATTTGTCATCAATTTCAACTCCTAACACAGTCAACATTTCACAATTATTCCAAGCTCGGGCAATAGAATTAATCATCATTCTATGTTATGTGTCTATGTCCACAAAATTTGTCCTTAATTGTTGGTAATATCTCAGGTTACTCGTTTTTGTCCAATCATAACACAGTTCCAACGTTCAATTCACAGTCCACGAATAGCACAGGCCATCTAATTTTTCCTTCTGCTTCCCAGAAACTCTGTATGACTCACCATAATACACTTTTGTTGGCCAGACACAAGTATATTATCTTGAATCACACCTTCATTCTGAGTCGCTCGAAATGGAAAAATACTACTTGTTCCATCCACTAGCTTAAATTCAACGAGTCTCTTCAAACGCTTCGACAATAAATAAGCTACTTAATAATTAATCAATCACACCATCTGTCCAATCATAGTTATTTAAATATTGTCCATCAAATGTTCAAATATAATCTACCAATATTACCACACATCGAACAAGCATAAGAAAGTATCTGATCAATAAAGTGCACTACCCACATATCACTCATACTTATGTTACTATCTAACAACTTCCTGTCGTCCAAAAGTCCACTGCATAAAGATACCTAACACATCTCTATCCAAGTCACGGTCTTCAATCCCAAAAAGTAAACCTAAGGGTCACCACTACCCCACAAAGCGCACAAGGGTCGTAACCAAACATACAACAACATAACCCAACGAAATAAATCTTACACTACGAACAAGATTTATCAATCTAAAACACACATATATGTATATATACTCAATCATATACATATATATAACTAAACAATACAAGGATTTTGAAGCATACCTGTATTTATATCATATTCAACATCTGCATCTGATAAGCTCTTGCTGTTGCCGTGGGTAAATTCTTTTTTTTTTTGCCATACCGAAGAACCAGAAGATCCACCTACCAATCCCGACTGCAATCCTGGCCCTGCCCCAGAACCTGATCCTCTTACATACGGACATTGAGCTGACCTATGCCCCACTTGATGACATTTTCAACATACATTCTCTTGAAATGAACGCATTCGAATCTCGTGTCCCACAATACCACATCTTAAACATCTTTTGGTTGAATCTGAACAAGGACCACTATGAGATGATCTACAACTATAACACCAAGAATTCTGACTTGATGTTAACTGATATCAGCTAAAAAGTCACGTTTTTACCCCCGATATTGAGTCCCAAAAAGCATAAAGTTCCAAACTTTTTCGAAAAAATAATCGCTTTTTTAGTTAAATTTGTAGATAAAGTAATTACGAAGAGGATGCAAGAAGAATCAAGAAAATCAGAGCTAAAACAAAGATTCTAAAGTGAAAATGGTGAAAGACAAGAAACCAAGTTGCGACCCAGTGAATTCAGCAAGTCAGGCAGGCCAAACGGCTTGCTAAATGGCCTTCCACTATGGGAAACGGCCTGCCACACGACCAAGGCAAACAGGCACAAGAAACGGACTACCTAGTCAAACGGCCTTGCAAACGGCTTGTCAAACGGCCTGCCAAACGGCCTTCCAGCCGTTTGCAGGCATTTTTCACTTCTATTTAAAGGCTTGTTGTCATCCATTTTCAACACACCTCTCTTCACTCTCTCACTACAATACACTTTCTCTCACTAGAGCTTTCAAGGCCTTCTCACCTCCGAGCGAGAAATTAAGTACCCGGAGGCGAACGCCGAAGATTGTAATAGGAACGGTCTAGAGGATGTCAGCCCTTGTAATGGTCCAGATCTCGTCTGTAAACGGTAAACGCTTTCCTTAATTTAGTAAAGTTATCTTGTTACTTTAAGTTGCTTTCATCTTGCATGCTTATCTATCCGTTGAAAATGTTTATTATGTGTTGAATACTTTATCTGAAACTTATGCTATTGTTATGCAAAAACCTTGACGAATTAGAAGTCTACTTTCTGGATCACCCTTTCCGCTTATTCACGTGGCTATAACCTAGTATTAGGACTTGATCAACCCTAGGATACAAGGTAAGTAGTTATGTGTGCTTAACGTCACAATAGGGATATAGTATCTACGTACGAATAACCATTTATTCGTCAAAGAAGAGCTGCCCATTTAGGTTGTGATTAGAGTAGGCAATATAGATTTCAGTGAACACTAGCTTGCTCAGAAGCATGATTCGCGTCAGAAGCAACGTTCTTGATATGCTGTAAGATGATCCGGGGTTGAGTAAGTGATCACAAAGGAGAGACCTGTAATCCAATTAGCAGTACCTTAGAATATCTAAGATTGCACATCTGTTAATGTTAAGGCATAACTTAGTATTAAGTGGTGGAATATTACTGTAGTTCGACCAACTAGGATTAAGAAAAGCCGAGACTTTCCTTTAGGGATATACCACTTTGTTCATGTACCTAGGATTCCATCCACAAGGTCGTTTAAACCCTTTAAGGTTAACGTTGGGAGTAGGGATATCCGTCTTAGCCAGAATCTTCAAAGCCTAAACTCTTAGTGACAAATCAGTTAGATTCATAGCCCAGTTGATTGAGGTTTAGTATTTATTCTAGGAAGTTAAACTCTTGCGATAGTTCCCCATCAGGATTTATTCTTCATACCTATCCATTTTTACCTTTATAGTTATATTATTATTAGTTAATCTTAATCTATCACCACTTGTCAATAGGGTTAACTATTTAGGCACTTTCATCCCACGTTACTGAGCAAACATACAAAAATATGAACCTGAGTTATATTTACCACTTACTATTTAAAAGGAAGACAAGTATGTGAGTTATAGCTAGGAAACCCAACTAAATATAAATAATAAAACCATTACTCTCTTTTGGTAACTGATTCTGGCGTGTTGCGACATAATGACACCGCACAAATAAAACCGTCCATTTTGGCCATATCACTAACCCACTCTGTTCTGACCCACTTTTCTGTTTCAACTTAACAGACTTCTTTGACCTAGAGTCCGAATGACTCATCACCTGATCTTGTTGTGACATCTCATAAACTACTATTCTATTTCTTGCTTGTAGTGACCCGAACTTTTTCATGTTTATATATATATTAAATGAAATTGATATTTATATGATTAAGTGTTTCCAACATGTTAAGCAATCAAACTTGTTAAGATTTGATTAATTGAAATAGGTTTCATATAGACAATTGACCACCCAAGTTGACCGGTGATTCACGAACGTTAAAACTTGTAAAAACTATATGATGACATATATATGATTATATATATAGTTAATATGATATTATGATAAGTAAGTATCCCATTAGGTATTTTAACAATGAGTTATATACATAAAATTGTGTTTATTAAATTAAGAAACTCGAAACGATATATATAACGATTATCGTTATAACAATGTTTTACTAATTACATATGAATCATATTAAGATATTGTTACACTATGTTTAATCATGATAAATGATAAGTAAACATGTCATTATGTATATTAACAATGAACTACATATGTAAAAATAAGACTACTAACTTAAGGATTTCGAAACGAGACATATATGTAACGATTATCGTTATAACGATATTTAAATGTATATATATCATATTAAGATATATTAAGATATCATAATATCATGATAATATAATAATTTAACATCTCATTAGATATAATAAACATTGGGTTACCAACATTTAACAAGATCGTTAACTTAAAGGTTTCAAATCAACATTTACATGTAACGACTAACGATGACTTAATGACTCAGTTAAAATGTATATACATGTAGTGTTTTAATATGTATTCATACACTTTTTAAAGACTTCAAGACACTTATCAAAATACTTCTACTTAACAAAAATGCTTACGATTACATCCTCGTTCAGTTTCATCAACAATTCTACTCGTATGCACCCGTATTCGTACTCGTACAATACACAGCTTTTATATGTATGTACTATTGGTATATACACTCTAATTATCAGCTCTTAGCAGCCCATGTGAGTCACCTAACACATGTAGGAACCATCATTTGGCAACTAGCATGAAATATCTCATAAAATTACAAAAATATTAGTAATCATTCATGATTTATTTACAAGTAAACAAAATTACACATCCTTTATATCTAATCCATATACCAACGACCAAAAACACCTACAAACACTTTAATTCTTTAATTTTCTTCATCTAATTGATCTCTTTCAAGTTCTATCTTCAAGTTATAAGTGTTCTTCATAAATTCTATAAGTTCTAGTTTCATAAAATCAAGAATACTTCCAAGTTTGCTAGCTTACTTCCAATCTTGTAAAGTGATCATCCAATCTCAAGAAATCTTTCTTATTTATATTAAGATATCTTTCTAATACAAGGTAATACTCATATTCAAACTTTAATTCAATTTCTATAACTATAACAATCTTATTTCGAGTGGAAATCTTACTTGAACTTGTTTTCGTGTCATGATTCTGCTTCAAGAACTTTCAAGTCATCCAAGGATCCTTTGAAGCTAGATCTATTTTTCTCATTTCCAGTAGGTTTATCCACAAAACCTGAGGTAGTAATGATGTTCATAACATCATTCAATTCATATATATAAAACTACCTTATTCGAAGGTTTAAACTTGAAATCACTAGAACATAGTTTAGTTAATTCTACACTTGTTCGCAAACAAAAGTTAATCCTTATAACTTGAATTTTAAAATCAACTAAACATATGTTATATATCTATATGACATACTAACTTAATGATTTAAAACCGAAAAACACGAAAAACATCGTAAAACCGGATATACGCCGTCGTAGTAACACCACGGGCTGTTTTGGGTTAGTTAATTAAAAACTATGATAAACTTTGATTTAAAAGTTGTTCTTCTGGGAAAATGATTTTTCTTATGAACATGAAACTATATCCAAAAATCATGGTTAAACTCAAAGTGGAAGTATGTTTTCCAAAATGGTCATCTAGACGTCGTTCTTTCGACTGAAATGACTACCTTTACAAAAATGACTTGTAACCTGTATTTCTGACTATAAACTTATAATTTTTCTATTTTTATTCATAAACTTAAGTTCAATATGAAACCATAGCAACTTGAAACACTCAAAATGGATTTAAAACGAAGAAGTTATGGGTAAAACAAGATTGGATATTTTTGCTTGTTGTAGCTAAGTGAAAATTGGTAACAAATTTATATTAATCATATCCTAGCTAACTTATATTGTATTATACATGTATTCTAATATATTATGTAATCTTGGGATACCATAGACACGTATGCAAATGTTTTGACATATCATATCGACCCATCTATATATATTATTTGGAACAACCATAGACACTCTATATGCAGTAATGTTGGAGTTAGCTATACAGGATTGAGGTTGATTCCAAAAATATATATACTTTGAGTTGTGATCTAGCCTGAGACGTGTATACACTGGGTCGTGGATTAATTCAAGATAATATATATCGATTTATTTCTGTACATCTAATTGTGGACAACTAGTTGTAGGTTACTAACGAGGACAACTGACTTAATAAACTTAAAAACTTTAAAACGTATTAAAAATGTTGTAAATATATTATGAACATACTTTGATATATATGTACATATTTGTTATAGGTTCGTGAATCGACCAGTGGCCAAGTCTTACTTCCCGACGAAGTAAAAATCTGTGAAAGTGAGTTATAGTCCCACTTTTAAAATCTAATATTTTGGGATGAGAATACATGCAGTTTTATAAATGTTTTACAAAATAGACACAAGTAATTGAAACTACATTATATGGGTGAATGATCGAAGCCGAATATGCCCCTTTTTCTTGGTAACCTAAGAATTAGTAAACCGATCTACTAATCGATGCTAATCCTAAAGATAGATCTATTGGGCCTAACGAACCCCATCCAAAGTACCGGATGCTTTAGTACTTCGATTTTTTTTATCATGTCCGAAGAATTTCCCGGAATGATAGGGGATATTCTTATATGCATCTTGTTAATGTCGGTTACCAGGTGTTCACCATATGAATGAATTTTATCTCTATGTATGGGATGTATATTGAAATATGAAATCTTGTGGTCTATTATTATGATTTGATAATATATAGGTTAAACCTATAACTCATCAACATTTTTGTTGACGTTTTAAGCATGTTTATTCTCAGGTGATTATTAAGAGCTTCCGCTGTTGCATACTAAAATAAGGACAAGATTTGGAGTCCATGCTTGTATGAAATTATGTAAAAACTGCATTCAAGAAACTTAATTTTGATGTAATATATTCTTATTGTAAACCATCATGTAATAGTCGTGTGTAAACGGTATATTTTAGATTATCATTATTTAATAATCTACGTAATGCTTTTTAAACCTTTATCGATAAAATAAAGTTATGGTTATTTTAAAAATGAATACAGTCTTTGAAAAATGTCTCATATAGAGTTCCAAACCTCGCGACGAAATCAATTAATATGGAACGTTTATAATCAATATGAACGGGACATTTCATTGCTGCTCTGACTTCATCCTCTACCATCTTGGCCATAACAAATGCTTGCGATACGTCGCCATCCTAACCATTGTTCTGTACTCTGGTAAAATTATATTAACAAAATGTTGAATTCTGGACTGTTCGTCTGGAACCCACTGTTGCACGAACCTTAATTTATCCATATACTGCTCAATTATATCATCTATCGTTATCTGAGGTGTCATTTTCATTGCCAGAAATTCTGTCTTAATTCGATTGAGGTCATAAGACGAACAATACTGCTTACAAACTTTACTATAAAATTGTTCCCAAGTAATCATGTTCACTTGCTCTTTCGGTATACTAGAAATAACTGTATCTCACCAAACCATTGCCTTATTTTTCAACATACAACTAGCATAAATAACCTGTAATTCTGGTTCACACTGACAGGCCTCAAAAACCTTTACTATCTCTCTTAACCAGTTAAGGGTTACCGTTGGCTTAGAACTTCTTGAATACTCTGGAGGATTACAGTTCAGAAACTGTTTGAAAGTACAATTCTTCGGTTGTTGAAATGTCGGCATCGGATACGGACCTCACATATGATTTGGGAACTGTTGATTAAGCTGAGGTGGCATCTGATACTGTTGAGGATATTGACACTGAGGTGGCAACCATTGATGTTGTTGGAAAGCACTTCCCATTTGCTGGTTAATATTTGACTGCACCGGATACCCACTAAACACCTGATTCGGTACACTACCACTGGGATTCACTGTTATCTGGCGTTGTTCTAATTCCCTTATTCGGTCCTGGGCTTCCTTTAACTTACTTTCCAAATCTAGAATTTGTTCCTGCGGATTTTTCTTCTAACCTACATACCCGTCTTCATCTGGGCTCTAAATGTTCCGGGGGCTGACGGACCAGTTGCTTTTCCTGTATTATCTGTCATATCTGCACTACCATAACAACTCACACAAACTCTTAGTGGAAAACATGTTAGTGCCTATTGACTAACACACATCAACCCTACATTCACTTAACCCGTCCCCTCAGATATATTTGACACAACACAAGGTTTGGGAACATGACATTCAACACAATGTACATGCGACCAAACTTATGCTCTGATACCAAGTTGTAACACCTTATTTTTTTTAACCACAGCGGAAGACTGAATTTACATAAATGCCCTTAGTTAATTTCAATGATTATCACAGATGCTTAGTTAATTACTTCATTACAAACCATAATTGTTATGTCAAACGACTAGTTACATATTTACAAAAGTTAAGACATCAGAGTTCGTCTTGTCAAACATATCGTCAGCCCGACTCCCGTCCCTACCAACACTAAGATCCAAGACCTGCAAGGGTGGAGGTGAGGGGTTAGCACAATGCTAGTGAATGGAACTATCAAAAGGTCTAGCATACAGTACTAACTTGTACTCCTACAGCAACAACTATATTCAAACACATACAACAAACAACAACTGGCAACTACGCTCCAACTAGAGGACCGACGGCTTGTACGGGCACACGACCACTAGCTGATCAGGCTAGAGTCTACCGATAGACCTTACTACTGAATCCCTAGTATATTCATCTACATGCAGGTGATGCGTCGTTCAGCACTCTACTCAACAAACAGTAGCCAACTGGACCCAACCACAACTAGGTTGACCTCTCTGAGCTGAACCTAACAGATCAAGGTAACAACAACAACAACAACAACTTGTGTACATGCAACCAGTCAACTACTACTACTACTACAAGCAACTAATACTACTAAAAGCATGGAAACCCTAACTGCGATCAACTTTACAACATAACTACTAAGCATGGCAACTAACAACAATATAAACATAGTAGCGCAAGTTGCTACTCTATACTACACCAGGAGATAATCCCACTCACCGAATACCAGCAATTACTCAGATTCTCACCACTGAGTCTCGTTCTTGTCTTTATCACCTAAGAACACCATAAACATCGTTAGTTTCTGTTCGTTAGCATAAGACAGCACAACACAGCAAATCAGTATCAAAAGCGCCGCTAAAAGTCTATTCAACACTTATGCATTTTTAGAATTTACATTCTGATCACCATAAGTCACGCGGGCAGCATAACAGATAGAAAACAGCCATTAAACAACAACAGTCAGCACTGATCTACATCCGTACAGTTGCAGGTGTAACCGTACGGTTACAAGTCTATCCGTACGGTTATATCATGTATCCGTACGGTGCACACTCACTGCCCGGTTGCACCAACACCACTTTTTTGTACGGTTACGCATGCACCCGTACGGTTGCACAATGTACCCGTGCGGTTGCAGGCTGCAACCGTACGGTTGTGTTCATCGAGCAGCAGCAGCAGAAACTGACGGGTTTCGAGCCAAAATCCACCAAATCTCGATTTCTAAACATTTTGACACCAAAATCCGTTTAGGAAACATTTATAACACTTATACAAACTTAAACCCCCAACGAATTACATCAAAACAACAACCAAATCACTTGACTTTGACCAAAAAATCCATTTGTACCAAAACCTAACCAAAAACTCATTTAATCTCAGATTACATCATGAAAACGAATGATTCATACCTTGTTATGACCATGAAATCATTAGCAACCTATTACACAACACAATTAAACACAAAATCGAGATCTAAGAGATTAGGGTTCTAGAGAGTGAAAGGTTAGATATATGTATGTGAAAGAGATTTCAGGAAACTTCAAGAAATGGGTTGATGCCCAGCTTTTATATTTTTGTTAAACACAATACCCCATCACACACGGGTATTTATCAATTATCTTAAATCTTACGTACCTCGTTAAGTGGCCCTAACAGAGTCTAAATTAAATAAACGAACCTGATCTGTGACCCTTGTCATAAACTGGTCTCAACTAAACAACCAAATAATTATAAATATATAATTATTATAATAACACACAAACACATCCAATGTCAAAAAGGGTCTTTTCAGCTAGGCCCGGTAACAAGATGTTACATTGGTCGCAAGTGGCTTCGCAAATTGAAACGACACTAAATTCTTTTTTTATAACAGTTCACCATCGCGTCACGGACCATTCTAGTCGCGACGCGGTCTGAAGTGTATATTGAATGTCGAGTTAACAACCAAGACTAACCACCTGTTTCAGCACCAAGTCGCGGCGCGACTTTGCAGGTCGCGGCGCGACCTCCCACTGTGCCAGATGCCCAAATCCCATTTTTAAGCTCGGCATCAAAATTGCACTGTACGTCGCGACGCGACATTGTGGGTTATGATGCGACCTTGAGTGAGCTGAATCTATAAAAATATAAACAACAAGGGAGTAAGCAGCAATGCTTAGTGAGTGCAATATTTGTAGGCATACATACATAACTTACTTACCTGTACCACTTACACAATAACCACATACAAGCTATCATCACAAAACATGTAACCAAAATATAAAACATTACACTACAACATACAAATATGGTTAACCATACAAAATACTGCTAGTCATCAAATGAGTTAACACTATCAAACACATGCACGAGGCCACAAAGGTGCACTTCCGAATAGCACCGCCGAGTACAAATGAATGTGGTCGCAAAAAAGTGAAACCATAGGTGACACCTCCCACATCCAAACACATCGTGTGACCGTCGAAGAGTAAATAACACTCGCCACACCTCAAATTGCAAACGTGGTCAACGAAGAGTGAAACCTTACGGATATCACTCATCACCTTGCACCAAGTGGTCAGCAAAGAGTGAACCTTAAGCCCGGTGTCACTCGTCACCCCACCTACAAGCAAATAACTTATATATACACACTTATAAGTACTCTACTTACCTTGATCACTTTGATGAGCTAAACACGCTAGGACTTCACGAGTAATCCGACAGAAATCACGCGCACCTAGCAATAAAATCACAACACCAAGCTATAAACACTAATAGCTTGACTCAAAACACACAAGTGCAAATCTTGACCCGATTGCACTTTAGTCTCCCAACTAGGTCAAACAAGACCTCAACACCTCAAATCACCAATGTCTAGTGATTTCAACCCAAACTCACCAAAATAAATTAACGTCAAGTGCTTGAGGCACTTCATGACCCATTTCAACACAAAACCCATTTTGACCTAATTTAGGGTTTACACCCAATGTCAAGTTATACTAACACCAAAATCACTAGTTCACAAGTGTGCTAGTGAGTCACAAATATATGCAAGAATTGTCAAGTTATACTAACACCAAAATCACTAGTTCACAAGTGTGCTAGTGATTCACAAATATATGCAAGAATTGAGTCTCACAAATTCCTCATCCAAACCTTAACTTCCATTTTTGGGTTCATATACACAATCTCACCCAAAAACCCTAACTTTCTCAAGAAATGAGGTTTACATCCCATTTCAAACCCAAACCCTAATCAAAACCCAAATTTACACAATTTAGTTCAAGTTAGGGTTTGACCTCAAGGGAGAAATGGAGCTAGGAAGCAACTACAACGAGTTTGAGTCTTAACTTGAACTTAGATGATCTTCTTCTTCACCAATTTCAAGCTCTCTCACTCTATACAAAATTTATCTCACTAGGAAGCTTTTCCTTGAAGTAGAAATGAAAAGATAAGCTCCCAAAACTGATCCAAATTGGACCCAACTTGGCCATGCATAATTACCATTTGGTCCCTCCAACTTAATAATTTATTTATACAACAGTCCCTTAATACCCGCCAGAAGTCGCGACACGACAAATAAGGTCGCGACACGACCTGTGTCTGTGAAAAATGTCACGAGCTGTTACACAAATGTTGTGCTTTGTAACAAACCATTTCATTTGAGAATCCGTTTCCAACCAATGTGCTTCTGCTATAATACACGACGGAGAGTACTTAGCAGCATGATTGGTATTGCGAAAAGATGTATCTCTATCATTATTACGTGAATGATAATGAAGCACACCAGATGAAGGTTTTCTAATAAATCAGTTAGCCACTTCAACAGAACATTCTTATCGAAGCAGCCAGAAGAGAATTCTATAAATATGCACTTGGCTTGATGTAACTCCATTTCCCATGGTTAAGAGTCACATGATGTCCCTATGGTCATTATTGTATAATTGAATAAACATATAAAAATCTTATAAGGTATCAAAACACTCAACCGTTGGGACGTACATATTATCCATCATATCCACCAAGAGTGTATAAAAAAATATTTTAAGTTTAAGTTTAAGCTGGAAATACTTGAAATTATCCAGTGTACAGGCACAATTTTATGAAACCGGATCCACGAAAGAGGATAAATATAATAGACATGTGGAGAAAGGGAAGTTACGCAAGTTGTTATTTACATCATCTACCGAGGCTGCTGGAGAACCGAGGAAAAAGGTGAATGCGTTAAACGGGGGTTGATAAGATCTTGCAGCAAATTGTAGTGACCCGAACTTTTCCATGTTTATATATATATTAAATGAAATTGTTATTTACATGATTAAGTGTTTCCAACATGTTAAGCAATCAAACTTGTTAAGACTTGATTAATTGAAATAGGTTTCATATAGACAATTCACCACCCAAGTTGACCGGTGATTCACGAACGTTAAAACTTGTAAAAACTATACGATGACATATATATGGTTATATATATAGTTAAAATGATTTTATTATAAGTATGTATCTCATTAGGTATTTTAACAATGAGTTATATACATAAAAATAAGACTATTAATTTAAGAAACTCGAAAACGATATATATAACGATTATCGTTATAACAACGTCTTACTAGGTACATATGAATCATATTAAGATATTGATACACTTGGTTAATTATGTTAAATGATAAGTAAATATATTATTAAGTGTATTAACAATGAAATACATATGTAAAAATAAGACTACTAACTTAATGATTTCGAAACGAGACATATATGTAACGATTATCGTTGTAACGGCATTTAACTGTATATATATCATACTAAGATATATTATATATCATAATATCATGATAATATAACAATTTAACATCTCATTTATTATAATAAACAATGGGTTAACAACATTCAACAAGATCGTTAACCTAAAGGTTTCAAAACAACATTTACATGTAACGACTAACGATGACTTAACGACTCAGTTAAAATGTATATACATGTAGTGTTTTAATATGTAGTCATACACTTTTGAAAGACTTCAAGACACTTATTAAAATACTTCTACTTAACAAAAATGCTTACAATTACATCCTCGTTCAGTTTCATCAACAATTCTACTCGTATGCACCCGTATTCGTACTCGTACAATACACAGCTTTTAGATGTATGTACTATTGGTATATACACTCCAATGATCAGCTCTTAGCAGCCCATGTGAGTCACCTAACACATGTGGGAACCTTCATTTGGAAACTAGCATGAAATATCTCATAAAATTACAAAAATATGAGTAATCATTCATGACTTATTTACATGAAAATAAAATTACATATCCTTTATATCTAATCCATACACCAACGACCAAAAATACCTACAAACACTTTCATTCTTCAATTTTCTTCATCTAATTGATCTCTCTCAAGTTCTATCTTCAAGTTCTAAGTGTTCTTCATAAATTCCAAAAGTTCTAGTTTCATAAAATCAAGAATACTTCCAAGATTGCAAGTTTACTTCCAAGTTTTCTAAATCCATTCCAAGTAATCATCCAAGATCAAGAAACCTTTGTTACTTACAGTAGGTTATCTTTCTAATACAAGGTAATAATCATATTCAAACTTTAATTCAATTTCTATAACTATAACAATCTTATTTCGAGTGGAAATCTTACTTGAAATTGTTTTCGTGTCATGATTCTGCTTCAAGAACTTTCAAGCCATCCAAGGATCCTTTGAAGCTAGATCTATTTTTCTCATTTCCAGTAGGTTTATCCAAGGAACTTGAGGTAGTAATGATGTTCATAACATCATTCGATTCATACATATAAAGCTATCTTATTCGAAGGTTTAAACTTGTAATCACTAGAACATAGTTTAGTTAATTCTAAACTTGTTCGCAAATAAAAGTTAATCCTTCTAACTTGACTTTTAAAATCAACTAAACACATGTTCTATATCTATATGATATGCTAACTTAATGATTTAAAACCTGAAAACACGAAAAACACCGTAAAACCGGATTTACGCCGTCGTAGTAACACCGCGGGCTGTTTTGGGTTAGTTAATTAAAAACTATGATAAACTTTAATTTAAAAGTTTTTATTCTGAGAAAATTATTTTTATTATGAACATGAAACTATATCCAAAAATTATGGTTAAACTCAAAGTGAAAGTATGTTTTCTAAAATGGTCATCTAGACGTCGTTCTTTCGACTGAAATGACTACCTTTACAAAAATGACTTGTAACTTATTTTTCCGACTTTAAACCTATACTTTTTCTATTTAGATTCATAAAATAGAGTTCAATATGAAACCATAGCAATTTGATTCACTCAAAACGGATTTAAAATGAAGAAGTTATGGGTAAAACAAGATTGGATAATTTTTCTCATTTTAGCTACGTGAAAATTGGTAACAAATCTATTCCAACCATAACTTAATCAACTTGTGTTGTATATTATGTAATCTTGAGATACCATAGACACGTATACAATGTTTCGACCTATCATGTTGACACATCTATATATATTTCGGAACAACCATAGACACTCTATATGTGAATGTTGGAGTTAGCTATACAGGGTTGAGGTTGATTCCAAAATATATATAGTTTGAGTTGTGATCAATACTGAGATACGTATACACTGGGTCGTGGATTGATTCAAGATAATATTTATCGATTTATTTCTGTACATCTAACTGTGGACAACTAGTTGTAGGTTACTAACGAGGACAGCTGACTTAATAAACTTAAAACATCAAAATATATTAAAAGTGTTGTAAATATATTTTGAACATACTTTGATATATATGTATATATTGTTATAGGTTCGTGAATCAACTAGTGGCCTAGTCTTACTTTCCGACGAAGTAAAAATCTGTGAAAGTGAGTTATAGTCCCACTTTTAAAATCTAATATTTTTGGGATGAGAATACATGCAGGTTTTATAAATAATTTACAAAATAGACACAAGTACGTGAAACTACATTCTATGGTTGAATTATCGAAATCGAATATGCCCCTTTTATAAAGTCTGGTAATCTAAGAATTAGGGAACAGACACCCTAATTGACGCGAATCCTAAAGATAGATCTATTGGGCCTAACAAACCCCATCCAAAGTACCGGATGCTTTAGTACTTCAAAATTTATATCATATCCGAAGGGTGTCCCAGAATGATGGGGATATTCTTATATATGCATCTTGTTAATGTCGATTACCAGGTGTTCACCATATGAATGATTTTTATCTCTATGTATGGGATGTGTATTGAAATATGAAATCTTGTGGTCTATTGTTACGATTTGATATATATAGGTTAAACCTATAACTCACCAACATTTTTGTTGACGTTTAAAGCATGTTTATTCTCAGGTGAATACTAAGAGCTTCCGCTGTTGCATACTAAAATAAGGACAAGATTTGGAGTCCATGTTTGTATGATATTGTGTAAAAACTGCATTCAAGAAACTGATTTCGATGTAACATATTTGTATTGTAAATCATTATGTAATGGTCGTGTGTAAACAGGATATTTTAGATTATCATTATTTGATAATCTACGTAAAGCTTTTTAAACCTTTATTTATGAAATAAAAGTTATGGTTTGTTTTAAAAATGAATGCAGTCTTTGAAAAACGTCTCATATAGAGGTCAAAACCTCGCAATGATATCAATTAATATGGAACGTTTTTAATCAATAAGAACGGGACATTTCAGTTGGTATCCGAGCGTTGGTCTTAGAGAACCAGAAATATGCATTAGTGTGTCTTATCGAGTTTGTTAGGATGCATTAGTGAGTCTGGACTTCGACCGTGTTTTCTTTAAAAATGATTGCTTAACATTTTTGTTGGAAACTATATATTATTAACATGTATATGTTATGTGATATATTAATCTCTTAACATGTTTGATATTGTGTGATAGATGTCTATCTCTAGCACAAATCTCATTGACTCACCTAATAATAATGAAGAGTCAAATGTAAATTGGAATGATTCGTGGACTGATTCACAAGTTCCCGAAGAAGAACCGGAAGAAGAGTCGGAACCGGAAGAAGAATCGGAACCGGAAGAAGAAATAGAACCAGTGGGGGAAATAATAAAACGGTTAAAAAAATTCTCAACCAACCGACCAAAGTTAATTATGGTCAATGGTGTTTCCGCCAAGGAAGCAAAGTATTGGGAGGATTACCAATTCTCCGATGAATCGGATCCCGACAAGGATTCCGATGATGTTATAGAAATTATCCCAACACAATTTAATAAGGAAAAAGAGAACAATAAGGGAAAGGGCATAAAAATAGAGAAATTTGATTCCAAACCCGATGAACTTTATATGTATCATCAACACCCGTATTTCTTAAGTTGTGACAATAACCCGGGAACCTCTAAACCACCAGGTTTTTCTAAACCAATGTGGAAAACGACGGCTCTTATTAGGGGAACATCATATATCCCTAGAAACTTGGCAAAACGAACTAAAACCGAAGATGAAGAAACGAGCGAGTCGGAATAAGATAGTTGTATTCGTGTGGTGTAATATATGTAATATAGTGTGCTTATGCTTTATGATATATGTAAAAATTGCTTGTATTAATAAATATTTTTTTTATGAATCTAACTCTTGTCTATTTTACAGTATAAAAACACAAAATGGATAGACAACCCAATATTTTAAGAGACCTACCCGGAGACATGATTGATGAAATCTTGTCTAGAGTCGGTCAGAATTCCTCGGCACAACTATTTAAGGCGAGATCAGTTTGTAAGACATTCGAAGAACGTTCCAAGAATTCCTTGGTTTATAAAAGGCTTTCGTTCGAAAGATGGGGGATATCACATTGGGAAATCCATAAGTTACGATGTGTTTACTTTGACGCATATATTGCGGGGAACCCAAATGCTATTTTACGCAATGGGTTAAGAAATTATTTTGATTCAATATATTCGAATATAGGACTTCATGATTTAGAAAAAGCGGCTAACATGCAACATAAAGAAGCATGTTATGCTTACGGCTTAGTAATGTTCGCTTCTCACCAAAGTGAGAACAAGAACATCGAGCTACAACTATTAAATAAAATGTTCCCACAAGTGACGGAGTTGGTAATTGGAGTAAGAAATGAGATTTTTAGATTGTTAAGGGACTGTTGGATATTACGTAACCCTCGTCCCTTTGACGACGTTACAACACGCTATCTTATCAACGGCCATAACGGTTATGTTCCACAAGACCAAGGATGGGAAGTAGTCCTAGTAAAACCAGAATGCATGACTTGTTTCTGGACGTATGAATTACGTGTCTTTATTGCCTTTGCTGAACGACTTGTGTACTAGCTAGAATTATCTTCACAACTATCTTGTATCAAAGTTATTGTGTGCTATATTTCATGCTTTATGTAAAATAAGCGGTATTGTAAGTTTGTAAAATATTGTATAAAAGTTTGAACGCGAAATATTATTATAATCAGTTTTTCATATAGAATTGTAGTAGTTGAATTGTATATTAGCTACTAAGTATGAACTTAACGGGTAGGTACTACCCGAATTTAAACTTATAAAACGCTAATATGAAGAAAAAGCTTTTATAAATGAGTTCATATTATGCTACGAAATACTATTAACTACTCTTAATATTCTGTATGATTAACTTGTTCCATTTGACTATTTTGAAGGAAATGGTACCGACTACTCGACACACCGTGAATATGAATGAAGAGGAATTCCGTACTTTTCTAGCTTCAAACATAGCCGCAGTACAGGCTGCGCTACATACCAACAATAACCTTGGATCTAGCAGTACAGGAAATCGTGTAGGATGTACCTACAAAGAATTCACTGCTTGCAAACCTTTGGAATTTGATGGAACCGAAGGACCGATCGGATTGAAACGGTGGACCGAGAAGGTCGAATCGGTGTTTGCCATAAGTAAGTGTACTGAAGAGGACAAAGTGAAGTACGCTATGAATACCCTCACAGGTTCTGCGTTAACATGGTGGAATACCTATCTAGAGCAAGTGGGACAAGATGATGTGTACGCACTACCGTGGTCAGCATTCAAGCACTTGATGAACGAGAAATACCGTCCCAGAACCGAGGTCAATAAGCTCAAGACAGAACTTAGAGGGTTACGAACCCAAGGATTTGATATTACCACGTACGAAAGACGATTCACAGAATTGTGCCTATTGTGTCCGGGAGCGTTCGAAGATGAGGAAGAGAAGATCGACGCGTTTGTGAAAGGATTACCGGAAAGAATCCAAGAAGATATAAGTTCACACGAGCCCGCCTCCATACAACAGGCATGTAGAATGGCTCACAAACTAGTAAACCAGATTGAGGAAAGAATTAAAGAACAGACGGCTGAAGAGGCCAATGTGAAGCAAGTCAAAAGAAAGTGGGAGGAAAATGGTGATAAGAATCACCAATACAACAACAACAGCAATTACAACAATAATCGCAACAACTATCCCAACAATCGCAACATCAATCGCAACTACAATAAACGGCCCAACAACAACAACAACAACAACAACAACAATAGCAGCAGCAACTACAACAATCATCCCAACAACAATAATAACCGCAACAACAACAACAATCAGAAGCAGCTATGCCAAAGGTGTGAAAAGTATCACTCGGGGTTCTGCACCAAATTTTGCAACAAGTGTAAAAGAAATGGTCATAGCACAGCGAAGTGTGAGGTCTACGGACCAGGGGTTAACAGAACAAAAGGAACAAATGGTGTCGGAACGAGTAATGGCGGAGCAAGTAGTGTCGGAGCAAGTTATGCCAATGTAGTTTGTTATAAATGTGAAAAACCGGGCCACATTATTAGAAATTGCCCGAACCAGGAGAACACGAATGGACAAGGCCGTGGAAGAGTTTTCAATATTAATGCGGCAGAGGCACAGGAAGACCCGGAGCTTGTTACGGGTACGTTTCTTATTGACAATAAATCTGCTTACGTTTTATTTGATTCAGGTGCGAATAGAAGCTATATGAGTAGAGATTTTTGTGCTAAATCAAGTTGTCCATTGACGCCTTTGGATAGTAAATTTTTACTCAAATTAGCAAATGGTAAATTAATTTCAGCAGATAATATATGTCGGAATCGAGAAATTAAACTGGTTAGCGAAACATTTAAGATTGACTTGATACCAGTAGAGTTAGGGAGTTTTGATGTGATAATCGGTATGGACTGGTTGAAAGAAGTGAAAGCAGAGATCGTTTGTTACAAAAATGCAATTCGCATTATACGAGAAAAAGGAAAACCCTTAATGGTGTACGGAGAAAAGGGCAACACGAAGCTACATCTTATTAGTAATTTGAAGGCACAAAAACTAATAAGAAAAGGTTGCTATGCTGTTCTAGCACACGTCGAGAAAGTACAAACTGAAGAAAAGAGCATCAATGATGTTCCCGTCGCAAAAGAATTTCCCGATGTATTTCCGAAAGAATTACCGGGATTACCCCCACATCGATCCGTTGAATTTCAAATAGATCTTGTACCAGGAGCTGCACCAATAGCTCTTGCTCCTTACAGACTCGCACCCAGCGAGATGAAAGAACTGCAAAGCCAATTACAAGAACTTTTAGAGCGTGGTTTCATTCGACCAAGCACATCACCGTGGGGAGCTCCTGTTTTGTTTGTCAAGAAGAAAGATGGTACATTTAGGTTGTGTATTGACTACAGAGAGTTGAACAAACTTACCATCAAAAACCGTTATCCACTGCCGAGAATTGACGACTTATTTGATCAACTACAAGGCTCGTCTGTTTATTCAAAGATTGACTTACATTCCGGGTATCATCAAATGCGGGTGAAAGAAGATGATATTCCAAAGACTGCTTTCAGAACACGTTACGGTCATTACGAGTTTATGGTCATGCCGTTTGGTTTAACTAATGCACCAGCTGTGTTCATGGACCTTATGAACCGAGTGTGTGGACCATACCTTGACAAGTTTGTCATTGTTTTCATTGATGACATACTTATTTACTCAAAGAATGACCAAGAACACGGTGAACATTTGAGAAAGGTGTTAGGAGTATTGAGGAAGGAAGAATTGTACGCTAAGTTTTCAAAGTGTGCATTTTGGTTTGAAGAAGTTCAATTCCTACGTCACATAGTGAACAAAGAAGGTATTAAGGTGGATCCGGCAAAGATAGAAACTGTTGAAAAGTGGGAAACCCCGAAAACTCCGAAACACATACGCCAGTTTTTAGGACTAGCTGGTTACTACAGAAGGTTCATCCAAGACTTTTCCAGAATAGCAAAACCCTTGACTGCATTAACGCATAAAGGGAAGAAATTTGAATGGAAGGATGAACAAGAGAAAGCGTTCCAGTTATTGAAGAAAAAGCTAACTACGGCACCTATATTGTCATTGCCTGAAGGGAATGATGATTTTGTAATTTATTGTAACGCATCAAAGCAAGGTCTCGGTTGTGTATTAATGCAACGAATGAAGGTGATTGCTTATGCGTCTAGACAATTAAAGATTCACGAACAAAATTATACGACGCATGATTTGGAATTAGGCGCGGTTGTTTTTGCATTAAAGACTTGGAGGCACTACTTATATGGGGTCAAAAGTATTATATATACCGACCACAAAAGTCTTCAACACATATTTAATCAGAAACAACTGAATATGAGGCAGCGTAGGTGGATTGAATTGTTGAATGATTACGACTTTGAGATTCGTTACCACCCAGGGAAGGCAAATGTGGTAGCCGACGCCTTGAGCAGGAAGGACAGAGAACCCATTCGAGTAAAATCTATGAATATAATGATTCACAATAACCTTACTACTCAAATAAAGGAGGCGCAACAAGGAGTTTTAAAAGAGGGAAATTTAAAGGATGAAATACCCAAAGGATCAGAGAAGCATCTTAATATTCGGGAAGACGGAACCCGGTATAGGGCTGAAAGAATTTGGGTACCAAAATTTGGAGATATGAGAGAAATGGTACTTAGAGAAGCTCATAAAACCAGATACTCAATACATCCTGGAACGGGGAAAATGTACAAGGATCTTAAGAAACATTTTTGGTGGCCAGGTATGAAAGCCGATATTGCTAAATATGTAGGAGAATGTTTAACGTGTTCTAAGGTCAAAGCTGAACATCAGAAACCATCAGGTCTACTACAACAACCTGAAATCCCGGAATGGAAATGGGAAAACATTACCATGGATTTCATTACTAAATTGCCAAGGACTGCAAGTGGTTATGATACTATTTGGGTAATAGTTGATCGTCTCACCAAATCAGCACACTTCCTGCCAATAAGAGTAGATGACAAGATGGAGAAGTTAGCACGACTGTATTTGAAGGAAGTCATCTCTAGACATGGAATACCAATCTCTATTATCTCTGATAGGGATGGCAGATTTATTTCAAGATTCTGGCAGACATTACAGCAAGCATTAGGAACTCGTCTAGACATGTGTACTGCCTATCATCCACAAACTGATGGACAGAGTGAAAGGACGATACAAACGCTTGAAGACATGCTACGAAAATGTGTTATTGATTTCGGAAACAGTTGGGATCGACATCTACCGTTAGCAGAATTTTCCTACAATGACAGCTACCATTCAAGCATTGAGATGGCGCCGTTTGAAGCACTTTATGGTAGAAAGTGCAGGTCTCTGATTTGTTGGAGTGAAGTGGGGGATAGACAATTACAGGTCCGGAGATAATACAAGAAACTACCGAGAAAATCATCCAAATTCAACAAAGATTGAAAACCGCCCAGAGTCGACAAAAGAGCTACGCCGACATTAAAAGAAAAGATATAGAATTTGAAATTGGAGAGATGGTCATGCTTAAGGTTGCACCTTGGAAAGGCGTTGTTCGATTTGGTAAACGAGGTAAATTAAATCCAAGGTATATTGGACCATTCAAGATTATTGATCGTGTCAGACCAGTAGCTTACCGACTTGAGTTACCTCAACAACTCGCGGCTGTACATAACACTTTCCACGTCTCGATTTTGAAGAAATGTTTTGCTAAAGAAGATCTCACTATTCCGTTAGACGAAATCCAAATCAACGAAAAACTTCAATTCATCGAAGAACCCGTCGAAATAATGGATCGTGAGGTAAAAAGACTTAAACAAAACAAGATACCAATTGTTAAGGTTCGATGGAATGCTCATAGAGGACCCGAGTTCACTTGGGAGCGTGAAGATCAGATGAAGAAGAAATACCCGCATTTATTTCCAGAAGATACGTCAACACCTCCAACTGCTAAAAATTTCGGGACGAAATTTATTTAACGGGTAGGTACTGTAGTGACCCGAACTTTTCCATGTTTATATATATATTAAATGAAATTGTTATTTACATGATTAAGTGTTTCCAACATGTTAAGCAATCAAACTTGTTAAGACTTGATTAATTGAAATAGGTTTCATATAGACAATTGACCACCCAAGTTGACCGGTGATTCACGAACGTTAAAACTTGTAAAAACTATACGATGACATATATATGGTTATATATATAGTTAACATGATTTTATTATAAGTATGTATCTCATTAGGTATTTTAACAATGAGTTATATACATAAAAATGAGACTATTAATTTAAGAAACTCGAAAACGATATATATAACGATTATCGTTATAACAACGTCTTACTAGGTACATATGAATCATATTAAGATATTGATACACTTGGTTAATTATGTTAAATGATAAGTAAATATATTATTAAGTGTATTAACAATGAAATACATATGTAAAAATAAGACTACTAACTTAATGATTTCGAAACGAGACATATATGTAACGATTATCGTTGTAACGGCATTTAACTGTATATATATATCATACTAAGATATATTATATATCATAATATCATGATAATATAACAATTTAACATCTCATTTGTTATAATAAACAATGGGTTAACAACATTCAACAAGATCGTTAACCTAAAGGTTTCAAAACAACATTTACATGTAACGACTAACGATGACTTAACGACTCAGTTAAAATGTATATACATGTAGTGTTTTAATATGTATTCATACACTTTTGAAAGACTTCAATACACTTATCAAAATACTTCTACTTAACAAAAATGCTTACAATTACATCCTCGTTCAGTTTCATCAACAATTCTACTCGTATGCACCCGTATTCGTACTCGTACAATATACAGCTTTTAGATGTATGTACTATTGGTATATACACTCCAATGATCAGCTCTTAGCAGCCCATGTAAGTCACCTAACACATGTGGGAACTATAATTTGGAAACTAGCATGAAATATCTCATAAAATTACAAAAATATGAGTAATCATTCATGACTTATTTACATGAAAACAAAATTACATATCCTTTATATCTAATCCATACACCAACGACCAAAAACACCTACAAACACTTTCATTCTTCAATTTTCTTCATCTAATTGATCTCTCTCAAGTTCTATCTTCAAGTTCTAAGTGTTCTTCATAAATTTCAAAAGTTCTAGTTTTATAAAATCAAGAATAATTCCAAGATTGCAAGTTTACTTCCAAGTTTTCTAAATCCATTCCAAGTAATCATCCAAGATCAAGAAACCTTTGTTACTTACAGTAGGTTATCTTTCTAATACAAGGTAATAATCATATTCAAACTTTAATTCAATTTCTATAACTATAACAATCTTATTTCGAGTGGAAATCTTACTTGAAATTGTTTTCGTGTCATGATTCTGCTTCAAGAACTTTCAAGCCATCCAAGGATCCTTTGAAGCTAGATCTATTTTTTTCATTTCCAGTAGGTTTATCCAAGGAACTTGAGGTAGTAATGATGTTCATAACATCATTCGATTCATACATATAAAGCTATCTTATTCGAAGGTTTAAACTTGTAATCACTAGGACATAGTTTAGTTAATTCTAAACTTGTTCGCAAATAAAAGTTAATACTTCTAACTTGACTTTTAAAATCAACTAAACACATGTTCTTTATCTATATGATATGCTAACTTAATGAATTAAAACCTGAAAACACGAAAAACACCGTAAAACCGGATTTACGCCGTCGTAGTAACACCGCGGGCTGTTTTGGGTTAGTTAATTAAAAACTATGATAAACTTTGATTTAAAAGTTGTTATTCTGAGAAAATGATTTTTATTATCAACATGAAACTATATCCAAAAATTATGGTTAAACTCAAAGTGGAAGTATGTTTTCTAAAATGGTCATCTAGACGTCGTTCTTTCGACTGAAATGACTACCTTTACAAAAACGACTTGTAACTTATTTTTCCGACTATAAACCTATACTTTTTCTGTTTAGATTCATAAAATAGAGTTCAATATGAAACCATAGCAATTTGATTCACTCAAAACGGATTTAAAATGAAGAAGTTATGGGTAAAACAAGATTGGATAATTTTTCTCATTTTAGCTACGTGAAAATTGGTAACAAATCTATTCCAACCATAACTTAATCAACTTGTGTTGTATATTATGTAATCTTGAGATACCATAGACACGTATACAATGTTTCGACCTATCATGTCGACACATCTATATATATTTCGGAACAACCATAGACACTCTATATGTGAATGTTGGAGTTAGCTATACAGGGTTGAGGTTAATTTCAAAATATATATAGTTTGAGTTGTGATCAATACTGAGATACGTATACACTGGGTCGTGGATTGATTCAAGATAATATTTATCGATTTATTTCTGTACATCTAACTGTGGACAACTAGTTGTAGGTTACTAACGAGGACAGCTGACTTAATAAACTTAAAATATCAAAATATATTAAAAGTGTTGTAAATATATTTTGAACATACTTTAATATATATGTATATATTGTTATAGGTTCGTGAATCAACTAGTGGTCAAGTCTTACTTCCCGACGAAGTAAAAATCTGTGAAAGTGAGTTATAGTCCCACTTTTAAAATCTAATATTTTTGGGATGAGAATACATGCAGGTTTTATAAATAATTTACAAAATAGACACAAGTACGTGAAACTACATTCTATGGTTGAATTATCGAAATCGAATATGCCCCTTTTATAAAGTCTGGTAATCTAAGAATTAGGGAACAGACACCCTAATTGACGTGAATCCTAAAGATAGATCTATTGGGCCTAACAAACCCCATCCAAAGTACCGGATGCTTTAGTACTTCAAAATTTATATCATATCCGAAGGGTGTCCCAGAATGATGGGGATATTCTTATATATGCATCTTGTTAATGTCGATTACCAGGTGTTCACCATATGAATGATTTTTATCTCTATGTATGAGATGTGTATTGAAATATAAAATCTTGTGGTCTATTGTTACGATTTGATATATATAGGTTAAACCTATAACTCACCAACATTTTTGTTGACGTTTAAAGCATGTTTATTCTCAGGTGAATACTAAGAGCTTCCGCTGTTGCATACTAAAATAAAGACAAGATTTGGAGTCCATGTTTGTATGATATTGTGTAAAAACTGCATTCAAGAAACTGATTTCGATGTAACATATTTGTATTATAAACCATTATGTAATTGTCGTGTGTAAACAGGATATTTTAGATTATCATTATTTGATAATCTACGTAAAGCTTTTTAAACCTTTATTTATAAAATAAAAGTTATGGTTTGTTTTAAAAATGAATGCAGTCTTTGAAAAACGTCTCATATAGAGGTCAAAACCTCGCAACGATATCAATTAATATGGAACGTTTTTAATCAATAAGAACGGGACATTTCACAAATGGTGAATCATATGAGCTTATAGAACAACCGACAACAAGATCAATTATCTTAAAAAAAATAAAGTAGATGATCAGTAATCCTTAAAACTTAAGACTTAATTGATGAGCTGTTTTAAGCTCGTGAAACATATTTTTCTTTCTTTTTGGGCATCATGCACCACACATCACGTATCATGCACCATACACCACGTACCATGCCTGGTTATTAGTGTGTGGTGCACATAATTCGACTTTCGAGGCGAAGATGAAGGTGGTGGTGATGAGGGTGATGGTGAACGGTGTGGCGATGACAATGTACGGGGAAGTGGTAGTGATGAATAGGAAGTAGTGGTCTCGTTCATTGCCATTACCACACCAACCAATTATCACCAGCAACATGATGATGTTAGTGGTGGTAATTGGTCCGTTAATGGCGATGAAAGAGGAAGTAATGTGATTTTTGTGTAAAGGCATAGATGGTGCTAGTGGTGATGTGGTGGAATTCATTCAGGTTGTGATGGAGATGGTGCTAGTAGTGATGGTGGTATTCATGCAGAAAATAGTGAGTGGGTTTGATGATACATTCAATACCCGAGTCTGGCTTTCAACGTCTTGATTGTCAACAAACAATTCGGAAACAGTGAGATTCGAGACCACATTTTTTGCTTTTTAAGGTCTTGATAATCGAAAAAATGTTATGAAATCTTGTCATCAATATCCTTGTCTTATCCTGTCCAGCACGCACCACGCACAAACCAACACGCATTGTGCTTGTTACCTAATGCGTGATGCGCGTTGGCTGATATAACAATGCAACCAAAAATGATTCTCGGTGACCAGAGGCGGATTCACCATGATGCAACCGGGGTCATCCGCCCCCGACGACTCAAATTTTCATAACGGAATTTATTTATGTACTTTCAATAAAAACAATGTCAATATATTTGCTTATATAATTAATACATGAAGTATACTATAAAGCCGCCAATTAGTTTAGTCGGTTTGTGGTTTTCCTTTAACCCAAAGGTTCCAAGTTAGAAACTTGGTCTTAAATATATTTTCTTTTGTAAACTTGCACTATATAAGTTTGAAACTCTTAGCTAATCCTATTATTTTTTAATAACTTACATCATACAAGTTTAAAAATCCTTAGCGTGTTATGTTATAGTATATTACAAACTTCCACTTTCTATGTGTTTCGTACAATTATTATAATTCAAATATTTTTAACAAATATTTACCCTATTGAAAAATATTTTTGGATCTGTCTCTGTCGCATCATACATGGTCCGTGGTGATGCGTGATCATGAGACATTTTTGTAATTACCGTAATTTAAAGACATCGTAAAACAATTTTGAAAATGGAGGCATTTTGACAAATTTCCCTTACCTACAAAATGCTAAGTTCGGTCCATCATCACAGCCCACCATTAACTGGTCTCCAACAACACAAATGGACTACATAATCTGACCGTGTTTAGAGATAAAAGTCTTTTTTTTAAAAGCAAAAATATCATTAAACGAAACCATGAAGGTACAAAGATTGATAGCCTAACAATCCTATACTATCGAAACACCACGAAAAGGTTGCAAAGATGCCAACCACTATACATCAAACTACGAAATAGAAAATTTACGCAATTACAACTATTGAAGATACGAACTTGGTTTTGAGATCCAAGTCAACCAATCTAGGTCTCTCCGCCTCGATCTAGTAGAAAGCCATTCGAAGGATTTGGTTTGTATCTCACTTAGAGCCATCGGTGCGGTCCATACTTTGTTCTGGAACACCAAATTATTCCGATTTTTTCAAATAAGATATGCGCCAATCCATCTAGTTGCTTGCCACAATTGATCCTCGAACTTAAGCTTTGGTGATGAATTGCTCAACCCTAACGTATTCGTCATATCAGTGTACGTATAGGAGTTGACATCCCACCATTTGAAAACTCTAACCCAAATATCTTCCACAAGTTTACACGAGAATAACGCGTATTCCACCGATTCTAGACTATCATCACATAAGGGGCATCTTACTGAATGGAGATCTAAGCCCCTTTTATCAAGCTCGATCTTAACGGGTAACCTTTTCTTGAGAGCTCGCCATATAAAGATCTCGATCTTTTTAGGAACTAGAGAATTCTGACATGTAGCCTGACCCGAACCAAATGGGCCTAACGACTGCTCGTCGACTAGTTGTGAAAGTTTTCGAACAGTGGAAAAGCCCACTAGAGTCGAAGGCCCAAGTTCACGAATCATTGTTGTTGCTGTTGAAGTTGTAGCCTTTGATCAGCTCCTGCAATCCCATGAATTCGCTCTCTGTTCTGCCAGTGGGGTAGCGAATCCAGTTCCAATTCAGTTGCAATCCGTCTTGACCTGCTTTAATTTGATCGCTAATGGAAGCGTTTGGTTGCTGCTCCAGCCGGAAAAGACGAGGAAACACGTTGTACAATTTGTCACGACCAACCCAATGTTCTTGCCAAAAAAGTGCAGCGTTGCCATCACCAATTGTTTTGACAAATGAGTTTTTGAACGGTACCTCTAACTCTTCTAAAGCTCTACCTGCATAGACAATGTTACACCATACCTGCATAGACAATGTTACACCAAGTACTTGAAGGTTTTGATAGAGAGCTTGCACTCTCCGTCAATAAACCTCCACACGAACCATAGATGCTACGGATTGTAGCGCGCCGTCCTAATCCATCCGGACGAAGTCTATATCGATTATAAATGATTCACAACAGTTAATTACATTGCGAGGTACTTGACCTCTATATGATACATTTTACAAACATTGCATTCGTTTTTGAAAAGACAATCTTTCATTACATCTAAGGTTGACGACATGCATACCATTTTATAATATATCTTACTATAGTTGACTTAATAATAATCTTGATGAACCCAACGACTCGAATGCAACGTCTTTTGAAATATGTCATGAATGACTCCAATTAATATCTTTAAGATGAGCAAAAGCACAGCGGAAGATTTCTTTAATACCTGAGAATAAACATGCTTTAAAGTGTCAACCAAAAGGTTGGTGAGTTCATTAGTTTATCATAAACAAACATTTCATAATTTTAATAGACCACAAGATTTCATATTTCCAATTCTCATAAATAAACGTCCCATGCATAGAGACAAAAAATATCATTCATATGGATTGAACACCTGATAACCGACATTAATAGTATGCATATAAGAATATCCCCATCATTCCGGGATCCTCCTTCGGACATGATATAAATTTTGAAGTACTAAAGCATCCGGTACTTTGGATGGGGTTTGTTAGGCCCAATAGATCTATCTTTAGGATTCGCGTCAATTAAGGTGTCTGTTCCCTAATTCTTAGATTACCAGACTTAATAAAAAGGGCATATTCGATTTTGATAATTCAACCATATAATGTAGTTTTGATTACTTGTGTCTATTCCGTAAAACATTTATAAAAGCGCATGTATTCTCAGTCCCAAAAATATATATTGCAAAAGCATTTAAAAAGGGAGTAATGAAACTCACAGTACTGTATTTTGTAGTAAAAATACATATGACGACATTGAACAATGCAGGGTAGACATCGGATTCACGAACCTATATCATTTATATTTCTATTAATTAAAATATATAATAGAGATATCATAAATTTGTTTATTAATATATATTATTTATATATTTTGTAATTATATAAGATTTTTACTAGATTCCATTTAAAACATATACTTTATTTTATATCTTAAATTAAATGTTACATATATTTATTTTGTATATATATTTAAAGTGACAAACATTTTTATATATTTAGTTGTGTCAATATATCTAAATATATTATATGATCAGTATTATATTTAAAGTCATTAGTTGGTTTTATGTAAGTATTTATATAAATACTATTAATATGTTTGATATATTGTATATGAAATATTAATGTACTTTTAATATATGTAAAGAGTATATTTTATGTACAAAATATTTAGCTGTTAAAAATGTTAGTTTTGATAACAAGGATTTACTCATAATAATATTAATTTTATTGATAATGATAATACTAATAATTACATAAATGATACTAATACTAATATTAATAACAGTTCGTAATATTATCATAATAACATTTATAATAATAATCTTAATTTTAATAGTACTTCTATTGTTATTAATGATACTAATAATAACATTAATAATGATGTTACATAATAGTAAAGTGATAGTAACATTAATCATAATCTTACTAATACCTAATAATAATAATAGTTGTTACTTACTACATATATTTGTAATATTAATAACAATAATAACTATCATACTAATATTAATGACAATAACAATAATAATCATAACAATAATGGTAATAATAATAATAATAATAATAATAATAATAATAATAATAATAATAATAATAATAATAATAATAATAATAATAATAATAATAATGATAATAACAATAATAAAATAAAATAGAAAAACTACCTCAATCAAATGGGTTCAAAAAAAAAAAGACTTAACAGTCCATGCCGGGAATTGAACCCACAACCACTTGCTATCCCGACAACACCCAAGACCATCGAACCATTTTCATTTTTCTGTAATCATACCCTTTGAAAATTTATAACCCGTAATTATTTTTATTTTCAACTTCATCTTCCTCACTAAATATCAAAAGCATCGATCATGGCTCTTTAAAATCAAAACAACGAAATTATTTTATTTAAGACACATAAACATCCATATATATATATATATATATATATATATATATATATATATATATATATATATATATATATATATATATATATAGCTGTGTTTGTAATTTTAACAAGAAAAAATGAAAAAAAAAATAAAATAAAAAGACTTCTGTTGCTCGACGCAGAAATAAAAAAAAATTGATTGATCACTAAGAACGTTTTTAGATTATGCTTTCAACACAAAATGTGTTTTAAATCGTCTTTAAAAACTTTATAAATTGTCAATTTCAGTTAACACAATTACTAATTTTGTGATGAACACAATTTTGACTTTTAACAACTAAAACTTTGACTTCGAAATTACGAATCGATAAAAGGAATTGAAGGTTGTAACTTTGCAGATAGTTTATATAGGAGATTCCTAACCACACTGCATTAACACTTTTTGAAATTGATTGAAAAATTGAGTTTTTAAAATAATGAAGCACGAGTAGAGGTAACATTTTTATTTTCTGTATATTTTTCTGTTTTAATTCAACGAACTGCAGTTAGTAAGTTTATGTAGTATGATTATGTACGTGATTTAACAGTTAAAGTGATTCCAATTTATTAAAGACATAGACATCTAACAGATTCAGAAAATTCCAACAAGAACATATAAAATAAATAAATAAATAAATAAAAATACATAAAGTTGGATGTGGACTGCTAATTGATTACAGGCAATTCGTAGATAGGAACACAATTGGAGAAAGAAAAAGAGGAAAAGCAATACAGTTCGATGTGCAACTGACTCCCATTATTTAACTAATTTATACATTCATTATTAATAAAATAAATAAGTGTATGAATAATAATCCTAATAATAATAATAATTATATTAATAATAAGAATAAATAATAATAGAAGTAATAATAAGTCTCAATAACATTAATTTGAGTGAATTTGATAATAACTGTATTATTAATGATAATTATAATAATAATAATAATTTTATTAATATTGATAATAATATTTATATATATATCAATTTCATGTTTATTTTTAACATAATAATATTAGTAATATTTAATAATAATACGATTAAGCATAATAATGAGAATTATAATTTTTAAAGATAATAATAGCTAACAATTTATTTGAATCATAACTAATTTGTAATTTTAATCTCTTTCTCATAAAAATATTTATAATAAAAATCTTTATTATGATAACCTTAAAACTATTAGAATTTATTAATCACAGTTACAACAATAATAATAATATAATTGATACCAGTGTTGATATTAGTATTATTAATAATAATGAAAATAATAATATTATTATATCTAATATATTAATATTTCATATTATTTATAATGTTGAATAATTACATAACATCTATAACTTTTATATATCTCAATATACATCTAATGATTTTGTATAAAATTCCTACATATCTATACATAGATTTATTTTAATAACAACTTCCTTATCTTGTATTTTATTTTACATATTGATTTCAAATGATCAATTATCTTTTATTATTTCCAATACATACATTTATATATATATATATATATATATATATATATATATATATATATATATATATATATATATATATATATATATATATATATATATATATATATATATATATATATATATTTACAAATAATTGTTCGTGACTCGTCGGGATTAGTCAAAGGGTAAATGAATTCATGTAAACAGTTCCAAGAATTTTGTGACTCAACTTTACAGACTTTGCTTATCGTATCGAAATCATATAAAGATTAAGTTTAAATTTAGTCAGAAATTCCCGGGTCATCACAGTACCTACCCGTTAAAGAAATTTCGTCCCGAAATTTGAGTGAGGCCGTCATGGCTAATAATAAATATGTTTTCCTGACGAATATGAGTTGATAAATAAAGTTTTATTATCATTGAGCAATATGGATAAAATGATTCGATTAATCGAAGTGTATGAATGAAGTTATCACAAAAGATCGAGATGAAGAAATGGAGATTTTCCATAACTTTTGACGTAGTCGCGATTGAATTTAGAAAATAAGGTGCGTCTTAACTTTTGACGTAGAGGGTTGAATTCCAGAATTCAAGAGATTTGAAGAAAATCTTCGAAATCTAAAAGATTTGATTTCTTCGGCGAATAAGGAAATTAGGATCTCTATAATTAATACGGTAATCTGCTTCGATTACTCTGTCTGATATTTCTATTATAAATTAAACTCTTTTGTTCCATTATTCTCATTATTCCTATACTTTCTTTCTTAATTCTTACCTCCAAACAATTGTGAAAATGCTTAATCCGGTTCTAATCCTTGATATTTTCCTAATTATCATTTCTGTCATCATTCTTTTTAATCTTCCACCAGAAAATCTGTTTACTTTAAATATAACCTTGGGGTGATACTATTCTTAATTATGTCGTGTCTTTATATTGCTATTCCTATTAATACCCACGATTTGTAACTTCCGTATTGTTATTGAGCTTTATATTTTCTCTTATATTTTTGGAGCTCTTTGGCTTTTTATTATCCTCCCGACCTCTAATAAAGCGAGCAATGGTCCAGAATTCATAGATATGAATTTCGAAATGAACATAGTTAATGTTTTAAGAAAGAAATGGTAATAGCATGATCTTGATTCGTCAAATTACCAAAATATTCGGGAAAGATAGAACTATCAAGAAAATATGTTCTTGATATGTTTATATATCAGATAAAACATAAGAGTCGTGTAACATGGCACATGATGACGTTATAGTCTGTGAATCATCATGTCCCATTTAGAAACTCAACATGACTTACTGTAATATAATCACGTTGATCAAGTGTCATTATATTATACTAACTCATGCATCAGTTCCCAACATTACTTCAATAACATTCATATTTTAAGCTCGAAAGTTTACAGAATATAGAAACTAACAGTTTCTATATGATGTAACTTTGATAGCACGGAGAGATTAATGATTTCAGATAAGAATATTTATGAAAATATCTTCAGAAATATGAAGGATATTTATAATGAAAGATACCATAATATCTTAGAATATCTAAAATCAGAGGATGATAGAAACTATTGTCCATAAGGGTTTAGAGTAAGGAGCAAGATATTCGCTAAAGACTTCAGCAGGTATTGATTCATTTGGATTCTTTGAAGTCAAACTTATTCTTTGTGATTTGTCCACGGCTTCCTTCATAGTTTCGCATAATCCGCTTTTCGGTACTAAATTTTCTATTGAGTGTTTCCAATACTCCATTCTTTATCATCAAACTTTCGACGGTTAAAGTCGTGTACAGTTTTTGCTGCTGTATTCAGCTTTTCAGAATTTGTGGTATTGATTTGTAGACTAGGTGCTTTTCAGAATTTCAGAATGAAAGATCATAATTCTAAGAGATAAATGTTATATGTTTACATATAACTGTTGATGTAGACATGCTGCGAGATTTCAAAATACTGATTGCTGATTCTCGGTAGTTGGTACGGCAATTCTTGTTATCAGATGCAGATGAGTAGATGATAGGATTTCAATGAATATAATAATTTTTCATAAAGTCAAAGATCCATGATGTTGCTGGTAAGTTTACTGCTAATGTAGTGAGATATAAACGGTTTTCCGGTATCGATGACGAAAGGCAACTTATATATCTCAGGATTATAATAAGCTAATACGATTGAAAAGTCGAAATTGACTTGCTGGAGCTGTGACAAAATTGGCTAATTTGGAAAGGGACCGTAAAGTTATTTTGGGTAATAATAACACTAAAGGAATTAGCACAGCTATGTGTTAATTGTTTACTCAGTTTTTCGAGAGTTTTCAGGTGCATAACTATATGCATCAATCTTTTCTTCCGTAGATAAAGTGTAGTTAGTTCCTCCGCTTGATTGGGGTGTTTTCAAGAATCATGAAAGGTTTGAACGCAGAATGTAATCGTGAAGATACAAATGAGGTTTAGGATGAAATCAAGTGGCAAACTTGAAGAAATATTTAGTTTCATATGTTATAATCAGTATTTTAATTCATTTCAATTGTCCAATGTTTTTAGTCCTCAGTCGATAGTCCATAGTTGACAGTCCAATAATTCATTTATAGTTTAATATATAATATTCAAATTAATTAATACATATCGTGACCCGTATACATGTCTCAGACTCGATCACAACTCAAATTATATATATTATTATAGAATCAACCTCAACCCTGTATAGAGAACTCGATCATTACTACTATGGTTATTCCAAATAATATATATAAATGCGTCGATATGATATGTCAAAACCTTGTATACATGTCCCGATATGTAAAGTGCGTAAAATAAATGACAGAAATTAAATGACGATAAATAGAGAGCGTAAAGTAAATAACAGAAATTAAATGACGATAATAAAATTGCGATAAATAAAATGTAATACGGAATTAGCAGTTAGCTAGGAACAATTAGCTAGGATCTTGTTAGCGTGGATTCTTAACAAAATTTCATATTGTCAATTAGTCTGTTTATAATCAATTTTTATTGTGTCCATTATGTGATGACCTAAAAATTCCGATCAAATTTAAACTTAATCTTTATATAATTTCGACATGATAAGCAAAGTCTGTATTGTTGAAGTCTCAAAAACTTTGAACTGTATTCATATAATCGTTTACCCTTTGACTGTGCCCGACGATTCACGAACAATTAGTTAAAAATAAATATATTTATAAATATAAATAAATGTGTATATACATAAGTAAGTATATATATCTATACACATATATAAACATAAACAAAAGTATATATAATTAATTTGAAATAATAAAATACAATTTAATCAATTGAAATTAAAAAGGTAAACTAAGGAACAAAATAATTAAGTTGCTATATATATATATATATGAAATCTATATATATATATAAGTAAGGGTATATATGTAATAATATATATATATATATATATATATATATATATATATATATATATATATATATATATATATATATATATATATATATATATATATATATATATATATATATAATTTGTAAATATTCAATATTTGATAAAAGATATTAGGTAATATATATTACATACCTATTAAATATTACATCAAATTAATTACAAGTTTAAATTATAATTGTTATACTAATGTTATTATTACTTCTATTATTATTATTATTAACATTAATATTAATATTACTACTTGTTAAATTATCGTTTTCAATAGATGATATATAGATATGAAAGTCAATACATAAAATTTGTTATTATTACTAATATCATTGTTATCATTGGTAATATCATTATTATTTCATAATGAGTAGTAAAATTTTGATTAAGATTATTATTATCATTATTTTTATAATTACCATTATCATTAGAATTATTATTATTATAACTTATTATTAATATCATTTTAAGTATTATTTGATAATGATAATATTAATATTATTATCATAAAATCTATTATTAATGTTATTAGAAAATTTAATTATTATTAATATAATTAAAAGTATTAATTAAAAGTATGATTTATATAAAAATCAAATAAATTTACGATTATTTTCCTATCTCTATCAAACTTTCTTTTCCTGTATGAAATTGATATAGGTTGATTCCATTAGATATAAAACAAAATGTGTGAGATATTAAAGTCATAACTTGTACGAATCCGTTTCTAATCGTTTTCATCCTGTAGAAGGTGATCTCAATTGTACAATTCAGAATCTAAACAAGAAGATAAAACCAAATTCTGTTAGCCATCATAATCTCCTTTTAATTTTTTTATATATTTCTGTACGTGCTCAATATTAGCTGTCGAATAAAATCTTTGGTATATGACAAACGGATTAATCAGTGTATCATCACAATACATTCATAAACCAACAACAAAAGAATACTCAGTACAATTTACCTTCTTGAATCAATACCCTAAACAACAATACCACCTTACTTTCAAGGACTACCACCGAAGAACCGCCACCACACCTTGGTGAATCACCACCACAATCAATGTATCTGTTTCCTTTGATCAAGCAAAAACAAACCGATACCACCTTGAACAAATCAACAATAAAACCATTATTATTCTTCTTCTTTTCGATCTCTTTCTGCTCGACTACCGTTTCTTCCCTTCGGTTTTCTGTCAAACGTAAACAACCATTACAACCAAAATCCTCGAACCCAACTATATGCCTTTTTGCACGAACCTTCTGTTACAATCGTTTCTGTTTTCTTTCTTGAAACCACTGCAGACACCATTAAAATAGCATCACTGCTTCATCACCCATAACCCTATGTCCACTCTCTCTCTATACTCTCTCTTTAAATATATGTTTTTATGAGATCTTCATGAACACCAAATAAACCAACGCACCCACATTTTTTTTTTCTGTTTTGGGATCTATTAAGAAGGGAATAAAAATATAATCAATGAATGAGGCATATATGTTGCCTTTCTATTTCTTTTTTTTTCTCGAACCCTACCACTACCGAAAGTTCCACTCACCCATATAATAATCCCAATTGTTAGCATATAATCCCATTTGATAAGAACAAGAATAAAGAAACATGATGATAATTAGTATGGGATGCTCACGAAAAAGGAAAAGTGAGGGGACAAATTGGAACGGTTTTGATGAATCCAAAAAGAATAACCCCACATCTCACCAAAGACCCCATGTGTGTTTCTTTTTCCTGATCGAACAAATGCAGGAACCAAAAACCAATTTTTAATTCCAACTTGGGCCATGATAGTTGGTGGGTTATATGATTTGGTTTAAGAAGTTAAACGAAACAGGAACGAGTTATATTGATATGGGTTAGAGATTATAACAGAAAATCAAACAATGGTTCAATGGTTAGGGTGTTGATGACTCAAAAGGAGGTCACAGGTTCAATCCTGGTATTGTTGTATATTTTTTTTTCTTAAAAGAAGAAAGAGAAGTAGAAAACAGAATAATACAGGATATAAGAATTAAGGTGTAGTTAAAACAGAAATGAAATGAACAGCGTGATGGTTTGTGATGTTTGTGAGGAACGAGAGGTCGCGAGTTCGAGCCTCATTGCGGGCAAATCCTTTTTACAAAAAGCTTCAAGGGTATATTTTTATTACTTTTATTTTAATTATTATTATTATTATTATTATTATTATTATTATTATTATTATTATTATTATTATTATTATTATTATTATTATTATTATTATTATTATTATTATTATTATTATTAGTATTATTATTATTATTATTATTATTATTATTATTATTAGATTATTATTAGAGTTGTTATTAAGATGATTGTTATTATTATTATTACACTTAGTAATATTGTTATTATTATTATTATTTTCATGAAGTATTAGAATCATTATTATTAGTATTATTATTTTTAAGATCATCATTAATATAATTATCAATATTGTTATTATTGGTAACATAATTATTGTTATCTTTACAAATATAAGCATTATGATAAAAATTAGGATATGCATACACGTATGAAGATTACTATTATATATCACTAATAGTTGTATTTTTATTATTATTATGATTATGATTAGGATTATTATAATAAAAATAAAATAAAATTATAATTATTTTCGCAAATATTAGTATTAGTATCTTTTTACAAATATTAGAATTGTTAATAATAACATAAATATTATTAATTATATTATCACGAGTATTATTATTATGAAATTCCTAAAATCTATATCATAATGATCATTAACCATAAAATTTATATTTGTATTATTATTAATATCGTTGTTATTATCACTAATAGAGTTAAAATTAACATAAATATATTATTAAAGTTATTATCATTATTCTTACTAATTTTAATTTAGTGTAATTTGAACCACTGTTTCGATAAACAAATGAAATACATACATAAATATAAATATTTAACACATATAACAAAATAAAAATTTAATATTTGTATATATAAAATGAACATATAAAGTATATATAAAATAATAACATAAAGATGATATAACTAATATATATATGTGTGTGTGTGTGTGTGTTCAATTACAACTATGAATATTAATAAATATACAAATGATATAGGTTCGTGAATCCGAGGCCAACCCTATACTTGTTCAATGTCGTTCTATGTATTTTACTACAAAATACACTAGGTGAGTTTCATTAATCCCTTTTTAAATACTTTCGCAATATATATTTTGGGACTGAGAATACATGCGCTGCTTTTATAACTGTTTTACGAAATAGACACAAGTACTTAAAACTACATTCTATGGCTGGATTATTAAACCGAATATGCCCCTTTTTATTAAGTCTGGTAATCTAAGAATTAGGGAACAGACACTCTAATTAACGCGAACTCTAAAGATAGATCTATCGGGCCCAACAAGCCCCATCTAAAGAACCGGATGCTTTAGTACTTCGAAATTTATATCATGTCCAAAGGAGGATCCCGGAATGATGGGGATATTCTTATATGCATTTTGTGAATGTCAGTTACCAGGTGTTCACCATATGAATGATATTTTTGTCTCTATTTATGAGACGTATATTTATGAGAAATGAAAATCTTGTGGTCTATTGAATTAATGGAAATGATCGTTTATGATAAACTAATGAACTCACCAACCTTTTGGTTGACACTTTAAAGCATGTTTATTCTCAGGTACGAAAGAAATCTTCCGCTCTGCATTTGCTCATTTTAAAGATATTACTTGGAGTCATTCATGACATATTTCAAAAGACGTTTTATTCGAGTCGTCGAGTTCATCAAGATTATTATTAAGTCAATTATAGTAAGATATATTACGAAATGGTATGCATGTTGTCAACTTTCGATGTAATGAAAGATTGTCTTTTCAAAAACGAATGCAATGTTTGTAAAATGTATCATATAGAGGTCAAGTACCTCGTGATGTAATCAACTGTTGTGAATCGTTTACAATCAATATGGACTTCGTCCGGATGGATTAGGACGGGTCTCTACAGTTGGTATCAGAGCGGTGGTCTTAGCGAACTAGGTCTGCATTAGTGTGTCTAACTGATAAGTCGTTAGGATACATTAGTGAGTCTGGACTTCGACCGTGTCTGCATGTCAAAAGTTTTGCTTAACATTTTGTGTCGAAACATTACCTGCTTATCATTCCTAGTCTAGACACGTCTTGCTGCATTGATTGCATGAATAGTGTATAGACAAAATTCATATCTTAGCGTATCTGCTGAATCATATCTTATCGTATTTATTACTGTAAACTTTACCTGACGTATCCCATAAATTCCTCCGTAATCTACGAAACTTTTATTCTATATATATGGATATTCTATATAATTAGAATACCATCCGATAGCCGAAATTCTTTTCATATCGAAAATCCTTTATCCAATCGTACGAAATGGAATTCATCACTAGTTCAAGTCACTCTGATTCCGAAATGAAATCCCACTCAAGCTCCGAAAGTAGTGTGACCGGAATGGATCAACCAATCAGTCATCATCTATTCTGGATGAATTGGGGATGGGTTCGTAGCCTCCTCAATCACTGGAGATAAGAAGAAGGCGATCCTTTCCATCCCCCACATTGCCCTCATAGCGAAGAACCTGAAGCACTTACCGGCGAACCTGTCTGAAACACAATTTTCTCTCTCATTTCCAGAGTATCTCGTCACGATTATATACTATACCAAATTCTAGATTATATTTATCCGCTCGTCCAAATCGACAATCACCCCGGTGTAATAGAAGAAGTCAACGAACTTTACGCTCGGGTAACGGCTTTAGAGAATATGGTGCGAAGGTTAC
Source organism: Rutidosis leptorrhynchoides (assembly GCF_046630445.1). Taxonomy (NCBI): domain Eukaryota; kingdom Viridiplantae; phylum Streptophyta; class Magnoliopsida; order Asterales; family Asteraceae; genus Rutidosis; species Rutidosis leptorrhynchoides. The sequence continues at coordinate 283,461,764 of NC_092339.1, forward strand.
AAACACCAGCAGCAGCACCAGCAGCATAACCAGTACCACCATCATCCACGCCAACAGTACCATTACCACCACCAACAACAACAGCATCGCAAATCTCAACTTCACCATCTGTCACACGAACATCAACGTCATAGCACCATAGATATCAAGGAGTACCAACAACAATGAACGATGAAGTACTAATTTATAACTTCATTGAAGAAATATTCTGCGAAGAATATGCGGTTTCTAAAAGTTTTAGAGATTATTTATTCTAGCTCAAACTGAAAATCAAATGAGTTTAATATCATATTAACTCATTAAATCCATGATTACATCTGAAGAGAATATATATGTAAGTACCTTTTCATAAAGATTGTAATTAAAAATTCTTTTGTATAAACAATTAATGGTGAAAATATTTTAACGGGTAGGTAATACCCGAGAAATATTTAGATTTCACATTAATAAGATACACTGTACATTCTTCGAATCTGATTCAACAGTCATTTACTATCCTACTTACATCTACCGATATACGAATCCGTTCACTACAGAATAACCATTTTCATTCAAATTCAATTTCATATTTGGATTTTGACTTACCAGAATCTAACAAGTGGCATAATGAAGAAATATTGAACAAAATAAAAATTGATTAGAAACAGACTAATTAACAATATGAAATTTTGTTAAGAAACCACGCTAACAAGATCCTAGCTAACTGTTCCTAGCTAACTGACTACATTTTATTTATAGCAGTTTATTTATCACAATTTAATTATCGCAATTTAATTTATCGTCATTTAATTTCTGTTATTTATTTTACGCACTTTAAATATCGGGACACGTATACAAGGTTTTGACATATCATATCGACGCATCTATATATATTATTTGGAATCACCATAGACACTCTATATGCAGTAATGATCGAGTTCTCTATACAGGGTTGAGGTTGATTCTCAAATAATATATATACTTTGAGTTGTGATTGAGTCTGAGACATGTACACGGGTCACGATATTTATTAATTAATTTGAATATTATATATATAACTATATATGAATTATTGGACTGTTAACTGTGGACTATCAAGATTTGACAATTAAAAATGAATAAAAATAAGGATTATAACATATGAAACTAAACAATTCTTCAAGTTTGCCACTTGATTTCACCCTAAACCTCATTTGTATCTTGACGATTACAATCTGCGTTCAAACCTTTCATGATTCTTGAAAACACCTCAATCGATAGGATGAACCAACCGCACTTCTTCTACGGAAGAAAAGATTGATGCATATAGTTATGCACTTGAAAAACTCTTGGAAACTGAGTAAACGTTTAACACATAACTGTGCTAATTTCTTTAGTGTTATTATTACCCAAAATAACTTTGCAGTTCTTCTTCAAAATAGCCAATTTTGTCACAGCTCCAGCAAGACAACTTCGACTTTTTGTACGAAACAACCTTATTATAACGTTGATATATACGCGTGCTCTTTTATTGTTACCAGGGAACCTTTCATATTCTACCATATTACCATCAGCGTTTAATCATCTAAAAACACAATTCTTCTGAAACCACCTCGGATTAATAACCGATGATTCAGATATCATAGCATTAAACGCAGAGGAAACAGAAAAATGGTAGATGGTCTAAACGGCCAAAAGTTTGATGATAAAGAAAGGAGTGTTAGGAACGCTTGATAGAAAATTGGGTATTGAAAAACAGATTGAGCTACCCATGAAGGAGACCAAGGACAAATACAAGGACCAAACCCTATATTCAAAGGATTCAGGTAATTCTGGATCCGTTGAAATCTTTAGAGGATATCTTGCTCCGAAGTCATGCTAAAATCTTGCGGAAAATCTTTCTCCATCAACCATCGAACTTAGAAATTCCAAAATATCATCATCAATATCTTCGATATTTCTGAGGATATTTTTCATAAATATTCTCGTCTGAAATTATATACCTCTTCGTACTTCCTGTGTATCATTATATTGGAAACATTCAATAGAAAATTTAGTACCGAAAAACAGATTATGCGAAACTATGAAGAAAGCGTGGACAAATCACAAAGAATAAGTTTGACTTCAAAGAATCCAAATGATTCAATGTCTGCTAAAGTCTTTAGTGAATATCTTGCTCCTTACTCTAAACCATTGCAGACAATAGTTTCTATCATCCTCTGATCTTAGATATTCCGAGATATTATCGTATCTTTCATTATAAATATCCTCCATATTTCTGGAGATATTTTTATAACTATTCTTATCTGAAATCATTAATCTCTTCGTGCTATCAGTATTACATCATATAGAAGCCGTTAGTTTCTATATTCTGTAAACTTTCGAGCTTAAAATATGAATGTTATTGAAGTAATGTTGGGAACTGATGCATGAGTTAGTATAATATAATGACACTTGATCAACGTGATTATATTACAGTAATTCATTGATAATGCTAAAAACGAACATATATTTCATAGCATTATCCCTCAAGAAAGACAAGCTTTTAGTTGCAACTGTTCTATTTACAAGTGATATTCGTTTAAATAATAAAAGGTGAAGACAAAAGACAGATTCGACAAATTGAAGACGCAAACGACCAAAAAGCTCAAAAGTACAAAATACAATCAAAGAGGTTCCAATTATTGATAAGAAACGTCTCGAAATTACAAGAGTACAAGATTCAAAACGCAAAGTACAAGATATTAAATTGTACGCAAGGACGTTCGAAAATCCTGAACCGGGACCAGAGTCAACTCTCAACGCAACGGACTAAAAATTACAAGTCAAATATGCACATAAATATAATATAATATTTAAATAATTCTTATAATTATTTATATATTATATTTATTTAATTAAAACGTCGACAAACAAGAAAACAAGAATTTTGAGCTGTCACCTACCACCATGCGATCGCATGGCCTGGAGGCACAAAAGCCATGCGATCGCATGGCCAACTTTTTCAGTTCACAGGCCTATAAATTTCGAGCTTTGGTGCACCATATATCCATCTTTTAATCTCTCTCTCAATATATACGTAATATATATATATATTTATATTTTAATTTTAATTTTAATTTTAATTTCTAATAATAAGGGTATGTTAGCGAATTTTGTAAGGGTGTAAGTCGAAAGTCTGTCCGTGTAACGCTATGCTATTTTTAATCATTGTAAGTTATGTTCAACCTTTTTAATTTAATGTCTCGTAGCTAAGTTATTATTATGCTTATTTAATCTGAAGTAATCATGATGTTGGGCTAAAAATATTAAAATTGGGTAATTGGGCTTTGTACCATAATTGGGGTTTGGACAAAAGAACGACACTTGTGGAAATTAGACTATGGGCTATTAATGGGCTTTATATTTGTTTAACTAAATGATAATTTGTTAATTTTAATATAAAGATTTACAATTGGATGTCCCTATAAATAACCATATACACTCGATCGGACACGATGGGCGGGGTATTTATATGTACGAATAATTGTTCATTTAACCGGACACGGGAATGGATTAATAGTCACTAGAATTATTAAAACAGGGGTGAAATTATGTACAAGGACACTTGGCATAATTGTTAACAAAGTATTAAAACCTTGGGTTACACGCAGTCGATAACCTGGTGTAATTATTAAACAAAGTATTAAAATCTTGTTACAGTTTAAGTCCCCAATTAGTTGGAATATTTAACTTCAGGTATAAGGATAATTTGACGAGGACACTCGCACTTTATATTTATGACTGATGGACTGTTATGGACAAAAACCAGACGGACATATTAAATAATCCAGGACAAAGGACAATTAACCCATGGGCATAAAATTAAAATCAACACGTCAAACATCATGATTACGGAAGTTTAAATAAGCATAATTCTTTTATTTCATATTTAATTTCCTTTATTTTATATTTAATTGTACTTCTAATCATCGCACTTTTATTGTTATTGTATTTAATTGCACTTTTAATTATCGTACTTTTTAATTATCGCAAGTTTATTTTATCGCACTTTTATTTATCGCAATTTCATTATCGTTATTTACTTTACGCTTTAAATTAAGTCTTTTATTTATTTAATATTTTACATTTTGTTTTAACTGCAACTAAAGTTTTAAAATCGACAAACCGGTCATTAAACGGTAAAAACCCCCCTTTTATAATAATAATATTACTTATTTATATATTTGTATTTTTATAAATTAAACTAATATAGCGTTAAGCTTTGTTTAAAGATTTTTTTTTCCCTGTGGAACGAACCGGACTTACTAAAAACTACACTACTGTACGATTAGGTACACTGCCTATAAGTGTTGTAGCAAGGTTTAAGTATATCCATTCTATAAATAAATAAATATCTTGTGTAAAATTGTATCGTATTTAATAGTATTTCCTAGTAAAATTTAATAGTATTTTATACCCCTTAGCTTTGACTTCAAGTATTTTTGGCGCCGCTGCCGGGGAACAAAATCTAGCTTAAAAGCCGGAAGCGCAACGCTAAATATAAAAAAAAAGATTTTTATTTTTAGTTTACTTTAAAAAAATACGCTTTTATAAAAATACGTTTTAAATATTCGAAAATATAAAAAGAAAAACAAAAATATAAATATTTTTAAGAGTTTGTAAGTTATATAAAAAAATTTTTCTTTATCTTTATTTTATAAAAAAATAAGTTTTATTTAATTTATATAAATATATTACATAATTTTTTATTAAAACAGCAAAACAGAAAAAAAAATAAAAATAAATACACTCGAGTCCAAGTACTGTAGCAGCCCAGTGTCTGGCCCGAAACCCTAGCCCATGCGATCGCATGGCCGGGTAACTTAGAACTCATGCGATCGCATGAGCCCTGCAGACACGCCAGGGTTGACCAATTCAGTAATCATTACGAAGTATTATTATTAATTATACTTAAACCCTAATTAGGGTTTAGTATTTTATTAGTTAATTTAGTTTAGTTTATTTAATTTGTATTTTTATGTTTAATTAGTTTTAATAATTTATAAAATTAATAGTTTTATAAAATAAATAATATAAAAATAATATTTTTATAAAAATTGTACTTTTTACAACTTTTAGTATATTTTTATATTTTGTCCCTTTTTAATTATTTTAGCGTAATATTTGTGTTTTTCGCTCATAATTAGTTTTAAATATAGTTTTTGCCATAGTTAATTTTATTTTTAGATTTTTAGGCTTTGCCGTAAAATCCCTTAAGTGCTTTTTCTTTAGACTAAGATTTAGGTGCTTTAGAATTTTGCGACGCCTTTTTAAGTTTTAGTTTCTTTTTAAGTTATTGCCATTTGGGATATAGTTTTACTTGTAAGCTTTTATATTTTTAGACGCAACTTTTAGATTTTAGTTTTTAGTTCCGTTTTAAGTTTCAACGCGCTACTTTCTTATTTTTATTTTTCGACGCCTTTTACCTATGTATCAATTATCACTCCAATTAGTAATCTCAATTTGCAATTTTAATTTTAAGTTAGTGATAGTAATAAGGTTGGGTTAGTCGAGTATTTTAAAGTTTTATAAGTCACTCTTTTTCTTTCTTATTTTTCGACGCCTTTTATTTTTCAATTCTTTTCTTTTTCGACCTTTTTTCGACGCGCTCTTTTTCTTTCTTATTTCTCGCTATTCTAGTTTTAGGACATAGATTTTTATTCTACTTCTTATCTAAATTTCTTAAAATTACGAAAATTTATTTTAAGTGGTTAAATTGATAGACATCAAAATTTTCTGGTTCGTAGTAATAGTTGGATTTGTACGTGGACCGGGTTATTGGAGCCAAACAGTACTCAATTATATTGAGACCAAATGAATCATGCCCCTCTGCTACATCTTTTGGCTATTCGAAACGTGGGCAAAATCAGAAAAGTCTATTAATTGGATAACTTATATAATTTTTCTTTCCTTTTTAAAAACTAATAGGATATTCAGTGAATGTACCGAGCAAGACGTTCACCACCTTTTGTACGTTCACCACCTGTAACTAGATCAAGACATTTAGCTAATATTACCGCCGTTGATTTTTCTTTAGAATCGTCATCCAGTCGACCAAGTACTCCAGTTCAAATTTCCGATAATCCATTTTTTGAACCCGACCTCACAATTGAGAATCCGGAGAATATTCAGGGACAATTCATAGATCCTGAACCATTAAATTTTCCTCCGGAACCACCAATCATTCAAACAGAGATTGTTGAGGAACGAACCATTAAATCAGAATCCTCTAGTGATTCAGATTCAACAAATTCAATTATGGAAGTAACAGAACCTTTAAGTATGGAAGACCGAATGAGAGCTAAACGCACTGGCCAAGGTCACTCAATTACTCATCGAGACATTAATGCGCCAGATTATGAAATGAAAGGACAAATTCTACACATGGTGACTAATCAATGCCAATTTAGTGGTGCGCCGAAGGAAGATCTAAATGAACATCTTCGTACCTTTAATAGGATCTGCACACTATTTAAAATAAGAGAAGTTGAGGATGAACAGATATATCTCATGTTATTTCCCTGGACTTTAAAGGGAGAAGCCAAAGATTGGTTGGAATCGTTACCTGAAGGGGCGATTGATACATGAGACGTTTTAGTTGAAAAATTTCTTAAACAATTCTTTCCGGCATCTAAAGCCGTAAGACTTCAAGGAGAAATTGTTACGTTCACACAGAAACCAAATGAAACTCTATATGAGGCATGGACAAGATTTGGAAAGTTATTAAGAGGATGTCCGCAACAAGGTTTAGACACCTGTCAAATAGTACAAATATTCTACCAAGGATGCGACATCACTACAAGGAAAGACATCGATATAGCAGCTGGTGGTTCTATTATGAAGAAAACCGAAACTGATGCTTACAAAATTATTGATAACACTGCTTCCCATTCACATGAGTGGCATCAAGAAAAAGATATCGTTAGATCATCTAAAGCAGCTAGAGCCGATTCTAGCCATGACTTAGATTCCATTTCAGCAAAGATTGATGCTGTCGAGAGACGTATGGAAAAGATGACTAAAGATATCCACTCAATACGAATTAGTTGTGAGCAGTGTGGAGGATCACATTTGACAAAAGATTGTCTCAGTATTGAATTAACAATGGAACAAAGAGAGAATATTTCATACATAAACCAAAGGCCTGGAAATAATTATCAGAATAATTATCAACTGCCAAGACCGATTTACAATCAAAACCAGAATTATAACCGAAATGTTCCATACAACAACCAACAAGGTCCTAGTAATCAACAAGTATCCAACAATACTTACAACCAGCAAAGACCTAATTTTCAAAACAAACCACCACAAACCGATGATAAAAAGCCGAATTTAGAAGATATGATGACGAAGCTAGTTGAAACTCAAACGCAGTTTTTCACATCTCAGAAACAAACGAATGAACAAAATGCTCAAGCATTTAGAAATCAACAAGCTTCTATTCAAAATTTGGAACAAGAAGTAAGTAACCTAGCAAAGTTAATAGGTGAAAGAAAACCGGGAAGTTTACCTAGTGATACAAATGCAAACCCCCGGAATGAAACAGCTAAAGCCATTACCACAAAAAGTGGTACAACACTTAAACCACCTGAAATACCTGTAACTTCTGATGAAACTATTCCTACTCCACAAGAACCACAACCTGATCAAGATAAGGAAAAAGAACCGGTAGTTGAAAAGATTAATGAAGATAACACAGTTAAGGCTAAACCTTATGTTAAACCATACCAACCACCACTTCCTTACCCGAGTAAAATGAAAAAATAGAAACTTGAAGCCGAGCAATTCAAATTCTTGGATATGTTTAAACAGATAAATGTAAATCTTCCTTTCATTGATGTAATTTCAAGAATGCCTAGATATGCTAAATTCTTGAAAGATCTAATATCAAATAGAAAGAAAATGGAAGAACTCTCGGCCGTTACTATGAATGCTAATTGTTCAGCAGTGCTGTTGAATAAGATACCAGAAAAACTATATGATCCAGGAAGTTTCACAATTCCATGTTTTTTAGGTAGTCTTAGTTCAATAGAAGCATTGGCAGACTTAGGTGCTAGTATAAATTTAATGCTGTATTCATTATACGCTAAACTAGACCTTGGAGAATTGAAACCAACAAGAATAAGTATACAACTAGCCGATCGATCAATAAAATATCCTAGAGGGATAATGGAGAACATGCTATTAAAAGTTGGTACTTTAGTATTTCCAGTAGATTTTGTTGTTCTGGACATGGAAGAAGATTCTCAAGTTCCTCTCATATTAGGAAGACCATTCTTAAACACGGCTAAAGCAATGATAGACGTGTTTGGTAAGAAACTGACCCTAAGTATAGAGGACGAGAGTGTTACCTTTTCAGTTGATAGAGCAATGCAACAACCGCAATCTGCAGATGATACATGCTATTATATTCAAACTATAGATTCACATGCAGAATTGTTAGAAGAATTTCCAGAATTACAAGGAACAGGAGAATTATCTTTAGGAGAAGGAACTGAACCAATTGATGAAGCTGAAATGTTAGCTACACTAATGGCTAATGGATATGAACCAACAACAGAAGAAATTCAAATGCTAAAAGAAGAAGACAGATATCGATATAAATCATCGATAGAAGAACCTCCGAAATTAGAGTTAAAGCCACTTCCAAACCATTTGGAATACGCTTATTTACATGGTGAATCTGAATTACCTGTAATAATATCATCTTCTCTTACTGAAAATGAAAAATCTCAACTCATTTCTGTGTTGAAAGCTCATAAACCAGCCATTGCATGGAAGATTCATGATATTAAAGGAATAAGTCCTTTGTATTGCACACATAAAATCCTTATGGAAGAAGGTCATAAAACGTATGTGCAACGCCAACGAAGACTAAATCCTAATATGCAAGATGTTGTTAAAAAAGAAATAATTAAACTGCTAGATGCAGGTTTAATTTATCCAATTTCTGATAGTCCATGGGTAAGCCCAGTTCAATGCGTGCCTAAGAAGGGTGGCATGACTGTCATTACAAATGAGAAAAATGAACTTATTCCTACTAGGACTGTAACAGGATGGCGTGTTTGTATTGATTATAGAAAATTAAATGACGCCACCAGAAAAGATCACTTTCCCTTACCTTTCATTGATCAAATGTTGGAAAGATTAGCTGGAAACAGTTACTATTGTTTTCTTGATGGTTTTTCCGGATATTTTCAAATTCCAATAGCACCCGAGGACCAAGAGAAAACCACGTTCACGTGCCCTTATGGTACTTTTGCTTACAAACGCATGCCATTTGGACTTTGCAACGCCCCTGCAACCTTTCAAAGGTGCATGATGGCATTTTTTCATGACATGATAGAAGAATGCATGGAAGTTTTCATGGATGACTTTTTATTCTTCGGTGATACATTTGAATCATGTCTAGCTAATCTTGAACGAATGCTTATTAGATGCGAACAATCAAATCTAGTACTTAATTGGGAGAAATGCCATTTCATGGTTAAAGAAGGCATCGTTCTTGGACATAAAATTTCAAAAGAAGGAATTGAAGTGGATAGAGCTAAAGTAGATGTAATTGCTAAACTTCCACATCCCACCAATGTTAGAGGAGTTAGGAGTTTTCTAGGGCATGCCGGTTTTTACCGACGTTTCATAAAAGATTTTTCTAAAATTGCCACTCCTATGAATAAACTCCTAGAAAAGGATGCTCCATTCATCTTTTAAGATGAATGTATCAAATCTTTTAATATTCTTAAAGAGAAACTCACTAATGCGCCGATCATGATAACACCAAATTGGAATCTACCGTTTAAACTTATGTGCGATGCAAGTGATTTTGTAATGGGAGCCGTTTTAGGACAAAGGATTGAAAAACGATTTCAACCTATATATTATGCTAGTAAGACGTTACAAGGAGCACAAACAAATTACACAACTACTGAAAAAGAACTCCTTGCTATTGTCTTTGCTTTTGACAAATTTCGTTCATATCTCGTTCTAGCAAAAACGGTGGTCTATACCGACCATTCTGCTCTTAGATATCTATTTTCGAAACAAGATGCCAAACCAAGATTAATCCGTTGGATCTTACTCTTACAAGAGTTCGATATTGAAATCCGAGATAAAAGAGGAGCAGAAAATCTCGCCGCTGATCATCTTTCTCGTCTTGAAAATCCCGACTTAGAAGTTCTAAATGAATCGGCCATACAAGACAACTTTCCTGATGAATATCTATTGAAGATAGATTATAATGAAATTCCATGGTTTGCAGACTATGCAAACTACTTAGTTTGTGGTTTCCTTGAAAAAGGATTGTCGTATCAAAAATGAAAGAAATTCTTTAGTGATATAAAAAACTATTTCTGGGAAGATCCACATCTGTTTAAAAGTTGTCCAGATGGAATAATACGCCGATGTGTATTCGGAGATGAAGCTAGTAAAATTTTAAACCATTGTCACACAGGACCAACAGGAGGGCATTATGGGCCTCAACTAATAGCAAGAAAAGTTTATGATGCTGGATTCTATTGGCCTACAATTTACAAAGACGCACACCTTCTTTGCAAATCCCGTGATGCTTGTCAAAGGGCCGGAAAAATAAGTCAACGTGATGAAATACCACAAAATATCATTCAAGTATGTGAAGTATTTGACATTTAGGGTATTGACTTTATGGGTCCATTTCCAAAATCTCATAATAATCTATATATTCTCGTAGCCATTGATTATGTATCTAAATGGGTGGAAGCACAAGCTCTCCCAACTAACGATGCACGAGTTGTAGTCAACTTTTTAAAACGTCTTTTTGCAAGGTTTGGAACACCGAAAGCTTTAATAAGTGATCGGGGAACTCATTTCTGTAATAATCAACTTGAGAAAGTTCTTAAAAGATATGGAGTAACTCATAAAATCTCCACTGCTTATCATCCACAAACAAATGGACAAGTTGAAAATACCAACCGAGCTTTAAAACGTATTCTAGAAAAAACCGTAGGATCAAATCCGAAGGAATGGTCCATTAAATTGGAAGATGCACTCTGGGCTTTTAGAACAGCCTACAAAACTCCAATTGGAACCACACCTTTTAAACTCGTCTACGGAAAAGCATGTCATCTTCCAGTAGAAATTGAACACAAAGCATTTTGGGCTTTGAAGACATGTAATCTTGATTTACATGAAGCTGGACGTCTACTCTTAATTCAACTAAACGAATTAGAAGAATTAAGACATGAAGCATACGAAAATTTATTAATCTATAAAGAAAGAACGAAGAAATGGCATGATAAAAGAATCAGAAGTTCA